>NC_141605.1:13274485-13574485 GCF_047967505.1 Dipteris shenzhenensis
TGCCTTCAAAGCGTTTTAAGTCTAGCCGCAAACGTCGCACTGCTAATATAATGAAACGACTTATAAGGGGGAGAGCTTCAACCCATGCAACTGAGCATTCAAGTCATTACAATCTTTTAAAGTCCATTCAAGCCATGTGCGAGAATAATAAGGATGCATGTGCCATGAACACACGATATTTGGGCTCTTTGTGGGGAGAAATCCATTCAGATGGTGCTGCAGTAATAGCGCAGGGCATGGCAGAATTCCCTGGAACTCTCATTGCAAGGATTTCTCAAATTGAGAATAGCGTTAAGGAATCTAATCAATGGATGCAGCAGATTTTGGGGAGAGGTGGAGAAGGGGCAGTTGTATGTGAGAATGGGTGTAGACTACAAGTTGATAAGCTGAAAGAACAAGTTCAGCTACTGTCCACTGAGGTGTCAATGTTCAAAGTTGGTTTAAATAGGCTAACTGCTTTGATGACCAGGATGAGCCGTAAACTAGAGCAGGTTGCAACCCGTGACAATTAAGAGTCTCCTAAGACTTTTAGTCACTTTTTGTACTGGAATCCCAAATGCTTCTATGGGATTCATGTACTTGGGTTGCCCTTATGTTATTTGGCAAGACAAGTTTGACTCCTGAGACTTTTATGTCACTTTTTGTACTGGAATCCCAAATGTTTCTATGGGATTCATGTAGTTGGGTTGCCCTTATATTATTTGGCAAGAATATTATTTGGCAAGACAAGTTTTTTGCAAATGATTATATTTACTTTCATTTGACATATATATGGCAATGGAAGCTAATTTAATTCAATATTTGAATTGCCTATTGTTCCTTCCCATTTTCGTTTTATTTAAGATATACTCAAATATTTGTAATTTCTTTGCATCATGTATTCGCATAAATGCTGATGCAATGGTTATACTTTTTTTGAGATGGTCAACTTTGAGTTTTTTTTAAGATATGTTAGCTTTGGTTTTTATATTTCAAATGATGGTTGCACATATGGTATTGTATTTTGCTCACATGTTGAAAAAATATGAGCATTACTCTTACGAAAGATAATGAGTTCAATGCATAGATGGTCCGCTCTCAATTTTAGATAGATGGGAAAGGGATGGCTTTGTCATGGTTAGGGATGATGCATAAGTTATTTGATTAATCTATTTTTCCCTTTGAGGAATAGATATTTATGTAGTTGGTTGAGTGGATACAGAAGATGGCAAGACAAATAGAAGAGAGGCTACATTCAATACGTTCTCATAGGAGAAGATTGTTGGATTCAACGCGGGCAGCCCGTCGTGCTTATGCTATACAAAGAACAAGGTCTAAAACACAAGGTGCTAGAAGCATGAGGGTGGCTGTGGAATCTATGGGTGTAGAAGTAGGAGTTTGCAGTCAACACAATCAGATACATGGATGCAGTAATGTAGCGTGCATTGTGGCTGAAAATACAATGGACCTCAATACTTCAGTAACAGTAGGTAGAGTGCATCAACATGCTTCAGTGATAGGTACACCTACTCAAATGGATTCAACACGGGCGGCCCGTCGTAGTTATGCTATACAAAGAACAAGGTCGAAAACACAAGGAGTTAGAAGCGTGAGGGTGGCTGTGGAATCTATGGATGTAGAAGATGGCCTTCGCAGACAACAGGACCAAATGTATGGGCACAGTAATGTACCGTGCATTGCTGAAAATACAATGGATGTCAATACTTTACCAACTATAGAAAATGAGCATGAACATGCTCCAGTAATAGGTACAAGTACTCAAATGGATTCAACACGGGCGGCCCGTCGCATTTATGCTATACAAAGAACAAGGTCGAGAACACAAGTTGCTAGAAGTGTGAGGGGGGCAATGGAATCTATGGATGTAGAAGTTGGCCTACGCAGAGAACAGAATCAAATGCATGGGCACAGTAATGTAGCATGCACTGCTGAAAATAGAATGGACCTCCATACTGCACCAATAGTACGTAATGAGCATGAACATGCTCCAGTAGTATGTACAACTACTCAAATGGATGCAACCAGGGATGCTACTCATTTAAGAGCCCGAAGGCGTGTTGTTCACAATAGGGCTGTGATTTTGGGTGCAGGGGGGAGCCTCTCTATCTTGCGTACTTTTCCATTAAGGGAAAATGTAGAGCATCCATCTTTGTATCCACTGGTCTTCGATGCTCCTTCTGTTCATGCACTTGGATCCATGGATCATACATGTAGCTTTTGCCAGGCTCAACTGTTGTGGAAACAAGAGACGCGAATGCATATGCATCAAGTTGTGGGCAAGCACTGTTGCAAAGTTGGTCGTGTGTCATTGTTGCAGTTAGAAGAACCACCAGAGATTTTGAGAGTTCTACTGCACGGACATGATGCTAGAAGCAGACTGTTTAAGAAAAACATTAGGGCTTATAATAGTGCCATGGCATTTGTTTCATTGGGAGCCCATGTTGATCAAATGTTCCGTGGGAATGGGGGTATACAAAACTTTCGAGTCCATGGTAGTGTGTATCATCAGGTTGGAAATTTGTTGCCGGATGAGGCTAGGCAAGAGATGCCACGTTTTGCACAGTTGTACGTGTATGATACTGATCATGAACTAGAACACCGTTTAGATGGGATGCCTGGTTTGGATCCAGGCATTTTGGAGTTGTTGCAGAGGATGATGCACGAGTGCAATCCATATGCCAGTGCATTGATGGCTATTGGGCAAGTGCTAAGAACAAATCCACATACAAACCTGAGGATGGTTATTTGTGAGAGCCGCTCTACCTCAAGGCAGTACTTGGCTCCTATGGCTAGCGAGGTTGCTGCAATCATGCCAGGACAAGGGGATGACTTTGATATTGGAAATCGGGACATTCAAATTTTTAGCCGCAATGGGTTTGTGCGTAGAATATCTAATTTGCACCGATCATACATGCCTCTCATGTATGTTCTTTTGTTCCCTCGGGGAGAAGATGGTTGGCATCCATATATCCCATATAGTGATGTTCCTAATCACACACCATTGCACGAGATACGTGGACAGAGTTGTGTCACCCAGAGACAATACTACGCATATCTTTTGCAAGTGAGATATGATACAAATGCGTGTCTTTTGCGTGGGGGTAGATTGCTGCAGCAATACATGGTTGATGCCTATAGTAGCATGGAAGAGTCTAGGTTGGTGTGGATACGAAACAACCAAGCTTCCCTATGCGCTGAAGTCTATCAAGGGTTGATGGACATGGTGAATACAGCTGATGGGACACGTACTGTTCTTGGCAATGCTGCAGGGCGTAGGGTGGTGTTGCCTTCTTCTTTTACGGGAGGGCCTCGGTATATGTGCCAGCTATACCAAGATGCTATGGCAATTGTCAGAAAAAGGGGCAAACCGGATTTATTCATAACATTCACCTGTAATCCCAAATGGCCTGAAATATCTATAGCATTGTTGCCAGGGCAAACTGCACAAGACCGTCCAGATTTGACAGCCCGTGTGTTTTTCCAAAAGCATAAGGACATGATGCAGTCAATTACAAAACATAATTTGTTTGGGAAGGTGGTTGGATATGTGAGTGTCATAGAGTTTCAAAAGAGAGGCCTGCCACACTCACACATATTGTTGATATTAGAAAGTGGTTTCAAACCCGTGGAGATCGGTCACTATGACCGATTAGTGTGTGCGGAGTTGCCAGATAAGGCTATGTTCCCAGAGTTGCATGATATTATTGGGCAATGTAATGTCCATGGTCCGTGTGGTGCACTAAATCCATCTGCAGCTTGCATGGTTGATGGAAAATGCATTCGTCATTATCCACGTGGATTCTCACAGACGACTATTGTTGGTAATGATGGCTATCCAGTTTACATGCGTCGTGATGATGGTAGAAAGGTACAAGTGAAAGGGGGTGTGATTGATAATCGTTGGATTGTGCCATTTAATCCTTTCCTCTCCATGAAGTACAAGGCACACATCAATGTTGAAATATGCTCCACAATCACTGCAGTTAAGTATTTGTATAAATATGTGTACAAAGGTCATGACAGAGCCATTATCAAGATGCAGCTGATGCAGCTAAATAATGTAGGAGAGCAAGGGCATTTGCACAACAGAGTTGATGGTGCCATTGATGAGATTAGTAGTTACTTAGATGCACGTTACGTGTCAGCATCAGAAGCATGTTGGCGGATTTATGAGTATGCCACACACGATGAAAAACCCGATGTGCAAAGATTGCAAGTTCATCTTCCGATGTGCAATAACGTCATCTTTCGAGATGATGATGATTTGCAAAATGTTGTAGGCAGGGAACAAAATCAAAAGACCACCCTCACAGAATGGTTCACTTATAATCAGTTGCAATCTGACGCAAGCAACTTGCTGTATGGTGACTTGCCAGAGAAGTTGGTTTGGAACAAAACCAGTAAGCGGTGGACTAGAAGACAAAAGGGGAATACCATAGGTCGGATGTACAATATTTCCCCCTCAGCTGGTGAGCTCTACTTCATGCGTATGCTTCTTAATGTGTGCACGGGATGCAAGTCCTTTGATGACCTACGTACTTTTGACAGCCAAGTGTACCCTACTTTCAAGGCAGCATGCATAGCACGGGGATTGTTGGAGAGTGATGATGAATGGTTTGTGTGTATGCAAGAGGCTGTGTTTTATCAAAATAGTGCACAATTGAGACACCTATTTGTCACAATATTGGTTTTTTGTGAGCCAACGTCTCCTCAACTTTTGTGGGAAAAATTTTCCCTTGAGCTTTCGGATGATTTTTTTAATATATTGGAATCAAGTATGGGGAATTTAATTGGTCGTCGTGAACTAGCAATAAAGAAGGCTATATTGCACTTAGAGCACATTCTTCAACAACATGGTCGAAGGTTGGCTGAGTTTGACGGAATGCCTGTTGTAGATAGAACATCTTTGTCAGAAGCTGGAAATGGTTTATTGCAAGAAGAAAGAATGTTTGATTGTGTGAAAGAAGCACAGACTGCCCAGCAAATGGAAATGTCCTTGAATCACTGTCAACGTGCTGCATTCGATCGGATTTTGGCAAGGGTTTATGGAGATGGTGGTGAGGTCTTTTTTCTCGATGGTATAGGAGGGTCTGGAAAGACCTTTCTCTACAATTGCTTGCTCTCTCGATTGCGGGGGGAGGGGCTCATCGCTTTGGCATGTGCATCTTCTGGGATTGCTGCATTGCTACTAGCCAATGGACGCACGGCACACTCACGATTCAAGATACCACTGGAGCTGGATGGTACTAGCAGTTGCAATATTAAGGTTAATAGTCAACTCGCAGATGTTTTGAAGATGGCTAGGCTGATAATATGGGATGAGGCACCCATGACTCACCGGTTTGCTTTCGAGGCACTAGACAGAACTTTGCGAGATATCATGTCCAATGAGCAACTTTTTGGTGGGAAGGTGGTATTGTTGGGGGGGGATTTTAGGCAAGTCTTGCCAGTTCTTCCAAAGGCAGGACGAGAGGACATTGTCAATGCTACCTTATGCCACTCAAGGATTTGGGGTCGCACTACAGTATTGAAGTTAACGCAGAATATGCGGGTCCTTCGGAATGGTGATAATTGTGCTGAGCAAGAGTTCATGCAATGGGTTTTGGACATTGGCAATGGGATAAATAGATGTACAAAAGAAGATACTGTGGTGATTCCATCGCATATGCTTTTAGAGGCAAAGTCCATGGAAGGCCTCATTAGATGGGTATATCGAGGGCTTGCAACTATTTTGGACTATGCACCATACTTTCGAGAGCGTGCTATTCTTGCACCTCGAAACATCGAGGTTGATGCAATTAATACTACGGCATTGAAGGCAATGCCCGGTGAGGAAAGGGAGTACCTAAGTGCAGACTCAGTGGACAACTTAGGGGGAGATTCCTTTTTGTTTGCAGTCGAGTATTTGAACAGTCTTGATCTTGGTGGTGGATATCCCCCACATCGGTTGGTTTTGAAAAGGAATGCTCCTATAATTTTGTTGCGTAATTTGAATCCTCGCCAGGGTTTGTGCAATGGGACACGGTTGATATGCAAAGAGTTTCACACAAAAGTGTTAGAAGCTGAAATCATTACGGGTAACAATGCTGGTGATAGAACGTTTATTCCAAGGATAACATTCATTCCGACCAATGTTAAACTTCCATTCAACATGAGGAGACGGCAATTTCCTATCCGATTGGCATTTGGCATGACAATCAATAAGTCACAGGGCCAAACATTGTCAGTTTTGGGGCTGTACTTGGCGACACCGGTATTCAGTCATGGCCAATTATATGTGGCATTTTCACGTATCCGATCATCAAATGCTGTTAAGGTTTTTATTTCGCAGAGTGCGTCTGATGCCAAGGGCGAGGAGATGGATAATACTTCTACCACAAATGTTGTGTACAAGGAAGTTTTGCAATTGGCAACAGCAAGAGCCTAGGAGTATGACATTGCTCTTTCAAGCCCTCCTCAGACTTTCTTGGGTGGAAAATCTTCATTTCGGTAATCTTTGTATAGCTTTTTTTTAAGTTCTTTCAGTATTCCAACTATCATAGGTCTTTGGGAATGTTGGCTATTTATACAAAGATGAAGTGAGACGTAATATTTCATGACTTTGTCCTTGATAATGTTTGGATTTTATTTTTAATTTGAGTTATGGGTTTGCAATACACTACAGGCTATTTTCTTTTCAAAGCCTATTGTTTTTTTCCAGTATATGTAGATTGACACGTGCATTCTTTTTTTGCAATGTGATAGGATGTCTAGGCAGTTCACATTTGTCACCGAAACAAGAGCACAGGTGCAAGGTACATAGTTGCTTGACAACCACGTTTTATGTTGACACGTTTAATAGTATAGTCACTCACTTTTAGAAAATTGTAGATCCTGCAGGCTGGGGATCTCTGGAGAGCGCACAACT
Source organism: Dipteris shenzhenensis (assembly GCF_047967505.1). Classification (NCBI taxonomy): domain Eukaryota; kingdom Viridiplantae; phylum Streptophyta; class Polypodiopsida; order Gleicheniales; family Dipteridaceae; genus Dipteris; species Dipteris shenzhenensis. The sequence goes on from NC_141605.1 coordinate 13,281,393, forward strand.
GTTGTTGGATTTGCTTGAGCTGGAGAGCTACCTTGGGTAAGAACTGTGTGGATTGTTTAATGCTTTATTTTTTGTTAAAACAAAAGTCTTTTTGGATTATATTTGAGTGGGAAAACATGCTATTGTTTGTCTTTTAGGACTGTTCCTGATTCAGGGTTTCTAATGAATCTCCACGTCCACAATCCTTTGGATGGACGAGTCCACTTGGGATATTACGCTGTCCTGGGTTGCGGGCTTCATAGGGATGATGGACCACAAACCATCACTGTTCGTTGGCTGGGATACTATGAATGTGTGTGGACACGAATTTTCTATCGAGGGCAAAATGGGGACTACACGTACACCTTTGCCAGCATTGTTGACAGCCCTTTGCGTCTGAGTAAGTACTCTAAAGAATGAGTTGGGTTTTACCAACATACATGTATAAAAGTTTTATGGCTCAATAATTATAGTTTCTAAATTGTCTTTCTATATGATGCTGGTCCAGATACGATTGTTGGTACTCCATTGTGTGTTCGTAGCCGTGGTGGACGCGGCGGACGTGGTGGACGTAGACTGAATGGCCGTCGCAGGCTTTTCCCTGCAGTACATGGCCGCAGGCTTTTCCCTTAGGGATGTTTGTGTGTGTGTTGTAGATTTTGTATGTTCAGTTATGACTTTATTTTGCGACTGTGTATTTGGATATATCAGTCAGTTCTTTGATGTAGCTATTGCATGTTCAGACATGTGACTGCACTTTTGGATGTGATATTTTTTGAAGTACTCTGTCATAGAGAAATTTTTTATTGGACATGGCAAATGTGGAGTACATGGCCGGCACAGGCTTTTCCCTATAGTACATGGCCACAGACTTTTCCCTTTAGGGATGTTTGTGTGTCTATTGTACATTTTGTATATTCAGTTATGACTTTGTGTGCGGATGTGTATTTGGACATATCAATGAGTTCTCTGGTTTCACTTTCAGATGCAATATTTTGAAGTACTATGTCGTAGACATTTTTTTTTTTGTTAGAATATGTTGCTGGTTTCAGACATTTTAGCATCTTGAGACCCGGCAGAGCGGGTCGCTAGCCCATCGTAGACGGGTCAGGTTACTCGAAAAAGTTTCACACGAAAGTGTTAGAAGCTAAAATCATTATTGGTACCAATGCTGGTGATAGAACGTTTATTCGAAGGATAACATTCATTCCGACCAACCTTAAACTTCCATTCGACATGAGGAGATGACAAGAGCGCAGGTGCAAGGTACATAGTTGCTTGACAACCACGTTTTATGTTGACATGTTTAATAGTATAGTCACTCACTTTTAGAAAATTGCAGATCGTATGGGCTGGGGATCTCTGGAGAGCGCGCAACTGTTGTTGGATTTGCTTGAGCTGGAGAGCTACCTTGGGTAAGAATCGTGTACATTGTTTGTTGCTTTATTTTTTTGTTAAAATAAAAGGTTTTTTTTCGATTATATGTGAGTGGGAAAACATGCTATTGTTTATCTTTTAGGACTGTTCCTGATTTAGGGTTTCTAATGAATCTCCACATCCACAATCCATATGGGATATTACGCTGTCCTAGATTGCCGGCTCAATAATTATAGTTCCCAATTTATCTTTCTGTGTGATGCTGGCCCATATACGAATGTTGGTACCCCGTTGTATTTTCATAACTGCGGTGGATGTGGCGAACGTCGCAGGCCTTTCCGTGTAACACATGGTCGTAGACTTTTCCCTTAGGGATGTTTGTGTGTCTGTTGTAGATTTTGTATGTTCAGTTATGACTTTATTTGCGGCTGTGTATTTGGATATATCAATCAGTTGTTTGATGTAGCTATTGCATGTTCATACATGTGATTGCACTTTTGGATGTGATATTTTTGAAGTACTCTGTCATAGATAAATTGTTTTTTGGACATGGCGGATGTGGAGCACATGGTCGGCGTAGGCTTTTTCCCTATAGTACATGGCCGCAGACTTTTTTCTTTTTAGGTGTCTATTTTAGATTTTATATGTTCAATTATGACTGTGTTTGCGGATGTGTATTTGGAAAGAGTTTCACAGAAAGTGTTAGAAGCTGAAAAACGGGTGATAGAACGTTTATTGGAAGGATAACATTCATTTCGACCAACCTTAAACTCCCATTCGACATGAGGAGATGGCAATTTCCTATCCGATTTGGCATTTTGCATGACAATCAATAAGCCACAGGGCCAAACATTGTTTGTTTTTGGGGCTGTACTTGGTGACACCGGTATTCAATCATGGCCAACTATACGTGGCATTTTCACATATCCGAGCATCAAACACTGTTACCTAAGGTTTTCATTTTGCAGAGTGCATCTAATGCTAGGGGCGAGGAGATGGATAATACTTCTACCACAAATGTTGTGTACAAGGAAGTTTTGCAATTGGCAACAGCAAGAGCCTAGGAGTATGACATTGCTCTTTCAAACCCTCTTGAGGCTTTCTTGGGTGGGAAATCTTTATTTCAGTAATCTTTGTATAGGTTTTTTTAAATATTTTGAAGTACTATGTCGTAGACTTTTTTTTTGGTTAGAACATGTTGCTGGTTTCAGACATTTTAGCATCTTGAGACCCGGCAGAGCGGGTCGCTAGCCCGTCGTAGACGGGTCAGGTTACTCGTGATCAAAAGAGAGCAAGACGCGGCCATCTGAAGGGAGTTTAGCTCCCGTCGGGTAATTCCTTCTATTGCCAGATGTTTGCAGATGACACTTTGGCCTTTGTCCATGAAGACCATGTAAGTGTAAGTAACCTTCTCTGCGTGATCGAGGTAATTTGCTCGGCGTCGGGCTCCAAATGCAACTGGGGGAAAACTTTTCTTCTGCGCACGAGCTATGACCCCACTCCCGTGTGGATCCAAGACATGGGAGTCAGCGTTATCCCTCGAGGGAAGGTGATACGATATCTCGGAGCCCCCCTTACTATGAGGCAACTGTTCAATTGGTTCCTTGAAAAACTTATGGTCAAGCTAAAGAGGTGGTCACGTATCGCACTGAGTTGGAATGCTCGAACTTTGATTGTGCAGCATGTATTGTCTGCGGCGACCATTTACATGGCTTCAATCTAGCACTTCAACGTAACTCAATCGATCGAGGTCGAGTGGCTCTTCAAAGGCTTCCTCTGGGCGGAGCACGGTGATAGGAGATGTATGCATTACATTTCGTGGGAGTTGATGAAGGCTCCTAAGAACTACGGTGGTCTTGGCCTCCCCGACGGTCGCACTCGGAACATTTCGTTTTGCTGAGAAAATGGATCCCCCATCTCTTGGAAGGCTATGCCTCGTGGTTAGAGATTGAAAATTTCTTCATAGAGAGATCGAAGAGCAGCGGAGCAGGTTCCTGCCCGGGCTCTCCTAGAACGATAGACTCTACTTCGCATACCCAATCAAGATTGTGGGCTTCGATCTGATTGCCGGACTGGTGCGGGCTTAGAACCTTTGCCGTAGCCATTGCACCTTGAAAGGTAAGTTCGGATTAAGAGGAGACTCAAGCCTGCTCGAGTCTCATTGGTGGACAACGACGTTGGGTCGCACCGGAAATCCGTTTGCTGTCCACGATCAATGGAGAGCTAGGTCGTTATTCAAGAAGGGACCGATGAGATGGGCTGACTTATGGGATCCACATTAGGCCGATTGTCTGTCGATTCACCAGCTCCAAGAGAAGTAGTCTGTTTTGGATAGGATCCCTGAAGGTTGGCTCCCGAACACGATCCCATCGGCCCATTGGAATGCCAACCACTCGTGCCTAAGAAACTCATGCCAAAGCACGTGTACAATCAAATCCTACTAGAACACCCTCATCAGATGGAGTTGAATAAGAAATGGGGTGTTAACAGGAGCGCTACTTGGTCGGGAGTGCGGTTTAAGGAAATCTGGAAGGGATGCTCAAGCGGGAAAGCTAGCAACAAAGATCTAAAAACCGTGCGCCACCTCTTCTGGGGGTGCCCAATTGTGAGGGAGGTCTAGTTCACAAACCGGAAAAGGTGGTTCGGGCATCTGGCCTGATGCGCAAGTTCTCTATAGGCCCGCAATGGAGAACGGCTCTTCTGGGTGACCCGTGCAAGCTTCCGTCCACGATTGCGGCCTCCTGGCCCTTGATTAGAGCCGCGGTCTTCCTGGCAATCTGGGATGCAAGGAATCGCTTAGTCTTCAGGCATTCGATTGCTGAAGGCTACAAGAGCACGGTGCTTACCGCAGGGGTGGCCCTCTACCTTCGTGATTTTAGTGTGTTATCTGCTTATTAGGATCCGTTGTTAGTCATGCCCTACTAGGAATCCATCACCTCGTGAACTAATTGTTGTATGCAGCATAGGTCTAGGGCAGCTAGCCCACTCATGGACCAAGTTTCGTGACCCTTTTTTGTCTTTTGAATACAATCGGCCGTTTAATTTATTATTATTTTTAAAAAAACTGCACATTTGAGACGGTAGTCTCTATAATGATCATAGGGATCTAGTATTAGACACCCATTAGATCATAAGATTTAATAAGCATTGCAAGGTCTCATATTGAGACTATAAGGATCATACTATAAAATGCCATATAAGGCCATGGCTTGTGTACACTATATGATTTCCAAATTTCTATGTATATATTTGTATGTACGTATGTAGTGTGATGCATGCATGTACTTGTTTTTGAAATTTTGTGTATGTGTACATATGTACAATGTGTCCATTTGTGTTCTATATGTAACTATACATATGCATACAGAGATCATATAAGAAAGCATAAATAGTTGCAACCTTCTTCACAACATTCCCTTTGTCTTTCATTACCCATAATAAATATTTCATCGTCTAAATTACAGAAATTACATTGTGGTATTCATTTCTCCTAATAGTATTTATTAAGAAGAATTTTCACTAGCCTATCGGTTTGAGCAAACGGCAAAACGCTTGGCAATACACATTGTTAGGAGAAATGATGCACAATCGTTTTCCACTCAAAAGTTTTTGAGAGAATTACACTCAATCCATCTAGCCAAAGAAATAATTATGCATCTCTATATGTCTTAGGATGATAATGACCCTTTGGAGTCTTACATTAGAGATCCCATGTGGGACCTCACGATTACTTGTATCTTTAAAAACTTCAATGGCAACATAAATATCACTTCAAGACTCTCATGGTCCCATAAGGGACATTGTGTATGGATTTTGATGAATATGTATGCCATTTAGGCAAGTTTAGCTCTTACATGTGGGACCTCAGAGTTACTTGTACCTTTTATAAAATTTTATGCAAAATAAATGGGGCTTTAAGACTCTTTAGTCCCATATGGCATTGTGGACCCCAATCAAATCACCTTGTGGATCTTGTCAGGTAACTCAATGTGTTAAAGCATCTCCACTTGCTCCATCAAGAGGGATTTCTCCATGTGCGACATTCCATGTGGAGAGTTAGGGCTAAAAGAAAACTTTGGAATGCCAATTTCAAATCATGGAGAATGTAGCAAGCTTTGAATTTTATTCATTCACATGAAGACATTCATGGCTTTCTTTTTTCGACAAGCATGTTATGTAATAATTACTGTTGATTAAATTTACTCTTTCTTGCATCTAGGAATCTCTCATCAAGAATATGCAAAATTGTATCTCATCATGGAGGGAAAGGGCATCGTACAACATTTTGAGAAGGAATCTTTTGAGTGCCAATGATTTGTTGATATTCAAGGAACCAAAAACGAGTGACAATTTGCAATTGCTATCCTTGAATGCTCGTGGGTGGTTGTGAGGAGGATGATAAGCATATCTTTTTGTGATGGTTAAGGATTCCAGTATTGCCACATCAGTTCAATTGTGGAAGATTAACGACACTTTGTATGTGAAAAAGTTATTGATCACAAGGATGCAATCTTTGTAGACCCATGTGGTTACTACTTGAGTATTGTAGTGAATCTTAAGGATAAAGGCATGGTCGAGGGGGGCAATGAAGGCCAATGGGTTTTTTTCATTTTTTTGCGGAATAACAACCTTATTTAAAATAAAAAAGAAAAATATAAATAATGTGTAGATATGTCATTCTATCTGAGTACAAAATTTCAAACGCCTCAACACCAGACCCTGGCTAAGGCTTTACAAGCATCATAAGTCAGTGGGTTGTTGCCAGGAGGATGTCATGCTAGTGTTTTCGGAATCATTACGTATTCCACTATTGCGACTTATGTTGGGGCCCCTGCAAATCATTTGTTTTCTACATAATGTTGGATGCATCCTTTACATATAGTTTGACTTTTTGTTTAGCGTTTCACACCTACGTTAGGGAGGCTTGAAATCATTTGTTTTCTAGTGCTTCAAATGGGAATATGGTCTCAAGGTCTCCCTCCGTGTAGTGGTGGCACCTCCCATTTCATTTTCTCCAACCAAGGGCCGATGGGTACACTCCCATGGGCACCCATCTGGAAGAAGTATGTAATCTTCTATGGCTAGTAGATAGGCGACAAGCATGACCAAATGACTTCTTAGGGCACATGCTGCTCAATCCATTGTTGCCCTCTTAAAGGGGTCCAAGCCACTACCTCCGGCTTGAGACAACGATCGATGCATGTCATGTACGAGAAAAAGGGCACCTCCATACATGTCTCTGAGCGTCCTACATTGGACAGCCAAAACTCTCTTGCTCTCTCTCTCTCTCTAGCAGATGTATCAACTCTTGCTTTCTCTCTCTCTCTAGCAGATGTATCAACTCTTTTAGTCTCAGGCAGTTTGGCCTGTTTACACTTTGGCCTTTTAGAGACATTAATATATATCTCTCTACTTGATAGAGCGTGAAAGGTGCACGAATGTCACGGGCTTCTTCTAAGGTCCCGACTCCTCGTCATCTTCGTCCGCTTCAAAGGTCATCATCTTCTTCTCTTATTTTGTGCATGGCGTGCTTGTAAACTCTTAACTGTTTCTGTTTCATCACCTTCGTCCGCCATAGCTTTCTCTGCTTCTTCTTCATCCTTCATGTAGCCTTCCAGCTCCCTTCCTTCCTTTACCTCCATCCATGGCCGCTTCCCTCAAGGCCGAGAATGGCACCCACACCAGACATGTCCACGATCTCCACCCTTTCGAGACCGATGCCCCCCCAATCGACCCCTCCGTCACAGATCTCCCCGAGCTCCAGCAGGAACCTGATGGCCACCGATACCTCTTTTCCCAGACCGGCGTCGAGGAGCTCTTCGCCAACGTCGAGGTTCCTCCCTGGCGCGCCCAGATTACCGTCCGTGGAATCGTCATCAGTGCCTTCCTGGGCGTTTTGTTCTCCGTCATCAGCCTCAAATTGGGCTTGACCACCGGCGTCATACCCTCCCTCAATGTCTCTGCCGGACTCTTGGGATTCTTGTTCCTCAAGTTGTACACGGCTTTCCTCACCAAGTTGGGTATCCCACATCGTCCTTTCACCAGGCAGGAGAACACCGTGATCCAAACTTGCGTGGTCGCCTGCTCTGGCCTCGCTTTTAGCGGTAAGCAGTTGCTTCACAGCTCCTTTTACAGATCGATCCATGAATAGGACTCGTGGTCCGTTTTCTGGTGGACACTCACTGCTTGAGGTGCTTGTGCTGGTGTGTTACCCTATTTGGTGTAACCACAGATACCTCAGCTTTTGAAAAATTTTAAGCACAAGTCGGCTCATTCCAGATTCGTTTTCGTTCTTCGATCCTCCTCATTATCTGTTACTCTCATCTATTCGCTCTTTGGAATTTCAGGAGGCTTTGGCACGTATTTGACTGGAATGGATCAGAGAACTTTTGGCATCATTCAAAGTCCCAGCGATAGTGAGTCAGATGTGAAGAACCCAAAGTTGGGTTGGATAATTGCATACCTGTTTGCAGTTGGTTTTCTCGGTCTTGTTGCCGTTGTTCCTCTACGCAAGGTATGCTTCTCCCCTAATTTCTACAATTTTCAAGCTTTGTTTTTGTCACAGTTAGCGTAAGACTAAAGCAAGTGACCTCTAAACCCTTCGTATGGTTTCCTCCGCAAACGCAGGTAATGATTATTGATTACAAGCTTACATATCCCAGCGGTACTGCAACCGCAGTGCTTATCAACAGTTTCCACACACCTCATGGATCCAAAAAAGCCATGTAATTGTCTTTTCGCTAAAGCTTATTCTTCATCATTGTGCCCAAGAGTATTGTAATTTGAAGACTGAATGACAGAGGGTAGCTGCTCTGTAGCTTCATCCCATCTTTCCTAATTTTTCTGGAGGCGTTTTAAATGAACAGTCTTTAAATTCTATTGCTCCACCTGATTTTTCCTCTTTTCTCCTATGTATACAGGAAGCAGATTACAGCCCTCGGAAAATATTTTACTTTCAGTTTTCTCTTTAGTTTATTCAAGTGGTTTTTTTCCGGACCCGGAGACAGCTGTGGATTTGACAATTTTCCCAGCTTGGGTTTGAAGGCCTTTGACAATAGGTAAGTCTTTTGGACTTCCTTAGCGCTTGCCACTCTTTCTGGGAACAGTGAATTGTATCTTTGTTTCTCGGTGGCGCATTCTATGCTGATGAACGGGTTGTTTTGACTCACAACGTACAGATTTTATTTCGACTTCAGCATGACGTATGTTGGAGCTGGCATGATTTGTCCTCATCTTGTCAATGTCTCATTGCTACTTGGGGGTATCCTTTCTTGGGGTCTTATGTGGCCATTGATTTTGAACAAAGCAGGCCATTGGTATCCTGCAGATGCTGCTGCAGGTTCAAAATTAGAAGGTCTTTACGGCTACAAGGTCCGTTTTTAGCCCTCCACATCTGAATTCTCCTTTGTGGGTTATGTGGAGGTTGATATAGGCAAGATACTATTTGCCCCTTCTGACCTTCTAATAATGCTCTTCTGCAACCCAGGTTTTTGTTGCGATTGCCCTGATTTTAGGGGATGGCCTTTACAACTTCGTTAAGATAACCTCAATAACGGCAGCGTCACTGTACAAAAACCAGAAAAGCAAACTTCCATCAAGCCACCAGGAGGGTAAGTCCTCACTTTAGGATTGTGGTAGAAAGCTTTCTTGTTTTGTTGTATGAAAGATTGACATTATACGAAAGGCCCAACCTTACAGCTATGCTCATGCAAAGCTTCTGCTATTATTCTCTTTGGTATCTTATTCGTAATTGCTTCTTGTTGAACAGTCACAGAAGAGCTTCCTGATGATCAGCAGAGGAGAAATGCTTTATTTTTGAAGGATAGAATACCTGTCAAGGTAGCTGTAGCATGCTACGTTGCCTTGGCTGCAATATCCATTGGAGTCGTTCCACAAATATTCCATCAAATGAAGTGGTATTATGTTTTACTGAGCTATATTGTGGCACCAGTCCTGGGCTTTTGCAATGCCTATGGTTGTGGCCTGACTGATTGGAACTTGGCATCAACTTATGGGAAACTGGGCCTCTTTATCTTCTCAGCCTGGGCTGGAAAGCACGGTGGGGTTCTAGTTGGGCTTGCTTCCTGTGGAGTTATGATGATTGTTGTTGCCGCCTCATCTGATTTGATGCAGGATTTCAAGACAGGCTATCTTACTTTATCTTCACCAAGGTCCATGTTCGCAAGCCAGATAGTAGGAACTTTAATGGGATGCATTATTGCACCTTGCACATTCTGGCTTTTCTGGACTGCATTTCCTATAGGAGATCAGAATGGAGAGTATAAGGCTCCTTATGCTATAATATACAGAGAGATGGCCACAGTTGGAGTGCAAGGCTTGAGTGCTCTCCCAAAACATTGCCTGCAGCTTTGCTATGGCTTCTTCTTTTTGGCCATAGTCATAAACTTCCTCCGAGACAAGCCACTGAAAAAGTGGGCAAATTATATTCCAATTCCAATGGCAATGGCAATACCCTTTTATCTCGGACCCTACTTCGCTGTAGACATGTTTGTGGGGACTGTAATTGTCTATGTATGGGAACGAGTAAACAGAAGCAAGGCAGATCTCCTGGTTCCAGCTGTGGCATCAGGTCTAATCTGTGGCGATGGCGTTTGGACTGTGGTATCAGCTGTGTTGGCTCTAGCAAAGAAGAATGCTCCCATCTGTATGTATTTTATGAGCAGCAATTCATATAATGATCTGACCAACAGCAATACTATACCACAGGGCTGGTAGCCACCTTGGAGAAATCAAGAGACCTTTCTCACACTATTAATCTTGCAACTATAAGGGCACTTATACGCAGCCAGGACGTGGGTATAATATTGATTTTCACAGGATTTCTTTTGTAACATATGATTCATGGTGTAAATCTGAATGGCTATTGAATCTTCCTTTATTAGCATGGCCTAGGCAGTCCTAAAGCATGCATTTCGAGTACAGAATGTTGTCATGGAGGGAGTAGTTTCGTTTGCTGCCTATATTAAAGTCCACGCTCTTGGTTTTAGTTGTTTCTTTTGCTTTTACGTGAGATTTTGGTATTTTTTGCTTCATCGCTATGAAATAAAATAGTCTAGCAAGAGAGTTAGTGGAGCAATCACTACCATATTTTCCATGGTCCATAATTTTTGGTGCACATCAGTTTAAGCATCCAATTCGGGAGAAAATGTAAAAACATTGGAATTTGTACTCACTCCATTAATAAAATAGTTATGTGCAAAGAAGTTATGATTTTACAATAAAAGAATAGAGTTAGAGCATAATATATCTTGCATAAACAAACAGCTTCATTAAATAGCTTTGCGAAGATTAGGGCTAGGAGGTTAATCCCATATGCAATGAACTCAATGCATAGCTCCTCATGATCCTTCGTTCAACCATTATGAAGTTTCATTACGGCATCCTTCACTCCCCTCGCAGTGAAGAGGGTTGGTTGGTTTAAGATGTGGGGTGTGGCATATGTGAGAGGTCAGGGGTTGGTTGGTTTAAGGTGTCATATAATATGCGTGCATAGTTATATCATACCTAAGTGTCGGTGAGTGGGGAGGGAGACCGTCCCTCTAAAAATGTTCGTCAGAAGTCCTTAGAGTTGTTACTAAAAAAAATGTTCAATAGTTCCTCCTTGTTCTGGCGAGCGAAATCTAGTTTCTTTCTACGTACGAGTACATGATACTCACGTAGCGTCTCGTTCGCTCGGAAGGTTGTTTTTGGTTTCGAATTTGACCTAATGACGTAAAGCCTTACACTCTTTATCATACAATCATTACAAGGTACGGTCCCAAGAGGTGGTGGGCGTGTGGAGCGAGTGGTGTGAGGGAAAGCATGCAGGGCAGACTCGTGTAGTGAGCGGGATCAGTTGATATGCTATATTTGAAAAGCCCTTCTTTAATGTCCTCTGGAGATACTATATTTTTCCATGTGATAGGTTTGTAGTTCCGAAACAGTGAAGCACTAGAACAAATGCCTAGAAAGAGGCACCCTGCCTCTTTGTATTGTTTGATGATGTAGACTTCTCAGGGATGGATAAACCCGTGGGTGATTGCAACAAGATCATTTCTTGGAATTGTTGTAGAAATTGTTGACTGACAAAAGTGTGGGAAGTAGGAAAACGCCCAAAGTAATCTGTAAATTCGCCCCCGCTTGCCTAGCCTTTTTTCCTCTGTGTCAATCTAGTATTCGTTGTTGTAAGGGAGATCTGAGCACATAATCTTCGAATGAACTTTCTCACCAAGACATCTTCGCTTGTCATCTTCGAGTGAACTTTCTGAACACGAGTTGACATGAGGGAAATGCCTAGGGGAGGCATTTTCCCAAAATCAATTGGCGAGCGGCAGAACCCCGTCGCAAGCCATTTGATTTTGAGGAAATGCCTCCCTTGGGAAATGAAGTGCCTCCCTTGGGCATTTCCCTAGAGTCAAGGTTTTGGGGACCCACATAGATAGCAATGGCAGATTCAACTCCCTGCTGCCACCTTAGAATTTTGGGATTCTTAGCCATCTTCTAAGGAATGATGGCGACAGCACAGTCCATCTTCTTGATGTTGATAACTTGGACGTGGGGATGCGACTTCCGAAAAGAATCGGATGGCTAGATTCTATTTCCATCCGCCCCAACATCTTGACATTGGGAGGAAACTCTGTGCATAGACTTCCCAAGAGCTATGGTAGAAGGATGAACGATTCAAGGACTTTTATTTGGTGATGGGTGAACTAAGGTGGAGCCCCACACATGGCAAGATTGCTAGCCCATGTCCAACGCTCAGCTAAGATGCATTTAACGCACCATGGGTGGCTCCAGTTTGTAAACCTCTTATGCGTGTATACATACAAACATCCTATGGGTGTTTATAGAGTAGCACACCATGGGCACCACCCACAATCATGGAAGGGTATGATTGCCCGCCCACGTCCATATGCATTCAATGTACCATGGACAAGCATGGGCAACTCTAGTCTATAAACACCCTTACAAGAGTTTAGAACTTCAGTGTGGTTTTCATTGTTTATTTCATTATTGTTTTCAACACCTTCGTGGTTGCCTTCTTCATTGTTTTCTTTGCTACCTTTACATTTTTTATTGCCTCATTCTTAATATTCTTTTAAAAATCTTCGTGTTTATCATCGAACAAATATGAATATGGGTATGATGTTCATATTTTGGGAATCTTAAGGTACATGATGAGAATTGAGAGAGGTGAATCAAGATCAATAAGTAACTTGTTCTACTTGATTGATCTTGTGATTTTGAAGTTTTTATTTATTTTGAATCTTCGTCACTCCCCACCTCTTTGAAGCCCCCCATCGCGAATCTTGCCTCCCTTTCTCATTCCGCTCGTTGTCATACTATCTCCACTTGCATTGTTGTATATCATAGGCCATCTCAATTTTATAGGAAGACACCTCACATAGTATAGAGCTTAACCCAATTTGTTGTTTTTTTGGGAATTTATAATTAGAAGTGTTGAAAATTTTAAAAAAATATGCATTTTTTTTTGTCTGCCTAATCAAAGGCACTCAAACTATTATTTATGGACATTTGAATATATAGGGGGTTTAGATACAGATAAGGTTATGTGCCCCCCACGTGTTAAATATATAATCCAATGGTTAGGCCTTGTGATATTTATTTTTAAAATTTCCCTCAAGTTGTTTGAGGGTTGGTGAAGTATATTGAAAACGAATTCATTGAATTGTAAACATCCATATTCACAAGGATACTAGTCCTTGACATAATAAAGCTATGAAAAAAAAGTTTGGTGAAATTTGAGTAAGGAAAGGGTAAATTGGGCCCTTCATATGTGAAAAAAATCCCATAAAAGGAAAAAAGCCCAGCTAATCAAATACCAAGGCTACCTAGGCTTTGAAATCCGAGTTTGGGAGGACACCAATCCTAGTGGCAAGCTAAGGTGGGGCAACTTGTCCATTTAGAAGGCCCTTTGGCACTGACCCAAGGTACCCATCATCACGTGCCAAATCATCATACACAGTCAGCATGGCTATCACCTTCTCTTGCCACCTCATATTGCCACTCCAAAAAAAGACAAGTAATCAATGCATGTCATTTTCCACCATATGTCCACGGTGACACCTCAGAAGGTACATGTCATTTTCCACATTAGCTATGATGACACATCGTGCCACATCACCTGTGCCACATCATTTCATGCAAGGCCTATATGCCATCTCAACCTTCACATGTCCATACAATTGTTGTGCCAATTCATCAAGGTGAGATGATATATCATCACTGCGCATGTCACATCATTATGCATGCATGGAAAACATGAGATCCTCTCATGCATGTAGACATAAAAGTCATAGGCATCATAATGTGCCACATTACCCTGTTCCTCTATGGATACATGCAAGATATGCTAATATGAAAATGATTACATATTTATAAAACATAATATACATATCTAGTCATATGATCCGCTCAAAAATTTGATTTAATCATCTATCATGGTTATATGGATTGATTAAAAATTATAAGAACCACTTAATCTAGTAAAATATAAATTCACTGGTTAAAGGGCTTTCATATTTTTTGCTGTATTCATATTTTCATTGTGCTGAGCAAATCATTGTGTTGAGAATCCACATTTAATATTATATCTATCCTATATGATTTAATCATATAGGATGGTTATACGGCTTGACATTTTTCATTGTATTCACAATTTCATCGTGTTGAGTAGATCATTGCATTGAGGATCCACATGGTCATGTATTCACATTTTCATTGTATTGAGGATTGAGATTGTCATTGTAGATCATTGGTTCATTGTGTGGAGGATTGACATGGTCATTGCATTGAGGATTCATTGTATTGAGTAGCTCACATGTGTATTCTTTGTATTGATTAGATCATGATTCAATGTATGAAGGATTGAAATTGTCATTGTAGATAATTGTATTGAGTAGTTCATTGCATAGAAAATTTGCATTAGATTTAGGATTCACATGTATGACTTGATTAGGATTCATTTTATTGAGTAGCTCATTTTATTTACTAGATCATTGTATTGAGGACTCACTATATCGTATTTCAGAATCACATGTATTGATTACTGTGTGTATTTTATTGATCCGACACTTTGATATATGGAAGAAGTTCACTGATGAATATTTTATTGCACATACAAACCACACGTGCAAATTTTAGGAATTTTGGATGCTCGCCCACACAAACGGCATCTGAACAAAATGAAACTTTGAAAGGGCATGAAATTTATGCAAATAAAGAGCTATAAAAAGCTTCACACTAATTTAACACTTTGATATATGGAAGAAGCTCATGGATGAGTGTTTTTTTGCATGTACACACAATGATGTGCAAAATGGTTTTTGATTGACATATGCTATGCAAGGGCTTGTAATTACTCAAATTAAGACCTTTTAAAATTCCAATATCAATTTTCAATTCAAAATATGAAAGAATATCACCAATGTGTAATTTATTATAAGTGCGCACCATGTATGGTGAGAATTTAGGAAATTTGCATGTTCACCCATACAAATGGATATCAACACGAACCTAACATACAATCTAATTCTGATGCAATTAAGATGAATATAAAGTAGCATGTAGAGCAACTATAGAGGGCATACATTTTATGCATGACTTTGGGAAACCACATGAGATTTGAGATCTGTGTATAAATAGAGAAAGTGCCATTTCCATTTCAAACAACTAAATTCTTCATGCGATATCAAATCATATTGAGGTGAGTGTCACTACATTAGTGAGAAGTTGCATTGAAATCTTCTATTGTATTATTGAAATAAATGTGGCTGATATCTTCACTAACTGCATGTAATAGAATTTGAGTCTCCTTAAAGATTCATTGGGATTGTAAGATGTCATAAAATGTTTAAACGGGTTGGTGGACAAAACCTTGTCTTTCACACTCTCACTAAAGCAAAATGCAAGAATGTAACAACATATGTATGAACCATATATCAAGAGGCTATCACATGTGGGATAATAAGACATTTAGATAGTCTTAGCATATAGATTTTTGAGTGCAAGCCTATGAAAAATATGTTTCTAAGCTTCTCGTCTTTGCAAATATAAGTTTATATCTTCTCTCTATAGTTTGGTTTAGAGTTCTTCCACACCCTCATGTATTGCCTGTGAAGGTAGTGGGAGAGAAGGAAGGAGTCTCACGTGCGGCTTTCTCACATACACAATGGGGGAATACACACAAAGATGGAGGCTGAAAATAGTTTTCCTCTTCTTAGTTGTGAAAGCCAAAAGAACTCTAGTACAAAGAAATAGAAGAACCCTATATGTGGGTCTCAAACCAAACTCAGCTAACTAAGGTGGCATACTAACTGAGCCACAAACTAGAGTACATAAGGATAGCTGTCATCCAGCTATTATTCATGGGCGGTGTACCAACCGCATCTGCAGCTAACAAGTCGGTGACATAAATGCACAACGGTCACCCTGGCATATCACGAGTGGAGCTCGATATCTCAACACTCCCCCTCGAGCTCAATCCCAATTCCTGCACACCAAGCAGGTCTCTGAACTTGCGCAGCTTCTCTGCGCCCAATGGCTTTGTGAATATGTCAGCTACCTGATCCTCTGTGCTAACATAAACTAGATCAATAAGACCTAGTAAAACCTTCTCCCGCACATAGTGATAATGCACCTCAATGTGCTTTGTTCTAGCATGATAGACTGGGTTATTTGCCAAGTGTATACTGCTCATGTTGTCACAATACATGACAACTGGCCCATCTGTAGACTGATGCATATCATAAAGTAGCTTATGCAACCAAGCTACCTCACATGCAGCCATTGCTGCACCCCTGTACTCAGCCTCTGTGCTCGACAAAGGCAACTGTAGGCTGCTTCTTACTGCTCCAAGTGACTGCAGTACTCCCAAAAGAGAAAACATATCCACTGGTAGATCGTCTATCATAAATACTACCAGCCCAATTAGCATCAGTGTATCCATGCAACTAGATCTGAACCCCAGCCTCATAAAATAGTCCATACTGCAATGTGGACTTCACATACCTGAGTATGCGTCTAATGGCATTCAAATGCGGTTTCCTTGGAGCCTGCATAAACTGACTTACCAATCCAATAGCATAGCTCAAATCTGGCCTGGTAATAGTCATATAAATCAAACTTCCTACTATGTGTTTGTACATAGTAGGGTCTTCCAGAAGCTCACCTGCATCTGCGCTCAGCTTCACATTCTGCTCCAAAGGAACTGAAATAGGCTTACAGCCTGTCATCCCATATTTGGACAACATGTCCAATCCATACTGCCTTTGCAAGAGCCGTATCCCACTTGGTGATCTAATCACCTCAATGCCCAAGAAATAACGCAGCTCTCCCAAATCCTTCATCTCAAACTTCTGCTTCAATAGCATTTTCACATGAAGGATATCTTCATCACTATCACCTGTGATGATTAAATCATCAACATAAATGACAAGCAGCATAATACCTTTCTCTGTTTTTCTCACATAAAGTGAGAAATCTGCCTTGGAAATCTGAAAGCCAATAGTGACAAGATACTGTCCTATCTTGTTAGACCATGCTCTAGGTGCTTGCTTCAAGCCATACAAGGCTTTCTTCAACTTGCAAACAAACTCAGGATCAACAGCATGAACATAACCTGGTGGCTGCTCCATAAAGACCTCTTCTTGCAAATCACCATGCAAGAAGGCATTCTTTACATCCATCTGATGTAAAGACCATCCCTTTGATGCAGCCATAGCAATGACTACTCTTACGGTTGCCATCCTTGCAACTAGACTGAATGTTTCTTCATAATCAATGCCATATGTTTGTGCATACCCCTTGACAACTAATCTTGCCTTGTATCTGTTCACAGAACCATCTGCATTGTGCTTGACCTTATAAACCCACTTACAGCCAATTGCGTTCTTGTCTTTAGGCAAAGGCACCAATTCCCATGTAGCATTTTCTTCCAAGGCATCCATTTCTTCATCCATGGCTTTCTCCCATTTTTCTTTTCCCATGGCTTGCTCAAAAGAAGTGGGTTCTGGTTCCTGTATCACTTTGATCATATAGGCATAGTGAATGGCTGTAAATCCATCATATTTCAGCCTATCCACATGATATCTAGCTCTGGTAGACCTGCGCAAAATAGGCTCACTTCCAGGTGCTCTCAAAACATCCGTGGTCTTCCTTACTCCTGGTGTAACAACAGAAGGAATACCCAACTCATCATCAATGCTCTATTCTGAGCCACTGGATTCACCATCCACATAAGAGTGACCTCCATTCACATCAAACATGGGCTGATCTACCTTCTCTTTTCCTTTTCGTGATACCTGCATACCACTATCTGCATTGCTTTGAGGAGATTCTCCTGATCTCAATCTGCCTGTCCATGGCGAAGTATGTGAACCACTAATAGAGGACACTGCAGGGCCACTAATATTTTGTGATTGCTGCTATGAATTCTGTGCAGCATTACCATTTTGTGCATCTACATCAATCATCATATTTACTAGTTTATACCAGCTGCTCATCTCATAAAAAACAACATCTCTGCTCACTGTAAACTTACGACTAGAAGGGTTATAGCATCTATACCCTTTCTGCTGCAGAGAATAACCAATAAAGATGCACTTCTCAGCTTTTGGATCCAACTTGGACCTCAACTCATCTGGCACATGAACATAGGCAATGCAATAATAAATTTTCAAATGAGAAATATCTGGTTTCCTACCAGTATACATCTCCTCTGGTGTCATGCCATGTATTGCTACAGTGGGAGTCCTGTTCATTATGTAAACTGCTGTAGCAACTGCTTCAGCCCAATAATAATATGGTAGGTCTTTTTCATTTAGCATGGCCCGAGATACCTCTCCAATATGCCTGTTTTTCCTTTCTGCAAGTCCATTTTGCTGTGGGGTATGACTGCATGAATATTACTGCTTTATGCCATGCTCCTACAGGAACTTTGCAAACTCATTTGAGAGGTACTCTCCCCCTCCATCTGACCTTCGGCATTTTATTTGCAGGCCTGTTTCTTTATCAACCATAGCTTTAAAAGCTTTGAAATGCCCAAACACTTCACTTTTCTTTTTCATAAAATGCACCCAAACTTTTCTACTGTAGTCATCAATAAAAGTGACAAAATAATGACAGCCTCCAATAGATGCAGCTTTAGTAGTCCACACATCAGAGTGGATTAATTCCAATGGCTTCTTACTCTCTTGAACATGCCTAGGAAATGGTTTCCTTGCCTGTTTTCCAAATTGACAGGCTTCACATACCTTATGCATTTCTCCAACCTTGAATTTAGGCAATCCTGCAACAATATTTTGGGCCTGCATTGATTTAAGTCGCTGTACATTAACATGACCAATGCGTTTATGCCAGATATCAATATCTGCAACAACACCGGTCCCATGTGCAAACATTGCTGCACTCAATTCAGGCATGTCCACATCCAACGTAAACATCCTGCCCTTCTTCTTTCCTTTTGCTATCAAGCGACCGTTATTTTTCATATCCTCAACAAAGCATCCATGAGGATTAAATCTGACCTGCAAGCCCTGCTCAACCATTTGACCAATAGAAACCAAGTTCTTGGTGATATTTGGGACATGAAATACATCAGACAGGTATTTCTTTTTTCCATCCTACATAGACAAAGGAATTTTACCAATCTGCACAATAGGATGTGCAGTATCATCACCAGTCTCCACAAATCCTGGTTTTTCCATTTTCCTTGCATCCTGCATCCATTCTGCATGACCTGTCATGTGGTTTGATGCACCCGAGTCAACATACCACACATCATTTCGTTCTTCTGCACTTGTCACAGAATTGGTCATGTGCTGCACCATAAATAGATGCTCATTTCTGTCATCACCTTGTTTACTAGAAGATGCATAATTGCCTTGCTGCAATTTTCCATTCATAATGTCATTCTGCTTTTTGTAGCAGTCTTTAGCCATATGACCCATTTTACCACAATAGTAGCATTCAACATTGTTGTTTGCATTTTGGCCTCTCTACCATCCACCACGACCTCTTTGGCTCCCCCTGCCTCTAGAGTTAGCACGTCCTCCTCCAAAGGACTGGTTTTCTTCAATTTGCTGCATATTTTGATTTCTACCACAGCCTCTTGATCGGCCTTCTCTACCTCTGCATCTACCTGTTCCAGCATTTGAGTAGAAGACAGTTTCTTTTGAGGTTCCTCCTGAAGAAGATGCACCACCATTTCTCTGCTCTTCAGAAATTAGAAGAGCAAACAACTCCTCAAAATCAGGAAATTTTTCACGGACGGCAATGGATGTCCAGAACTGTGCATAATCCTTTCCTAGACCATTCAAGGTCACAGAAAGTAGATCATCATCTTCCACTGGTGACCCAATGGAAGCAAGTGCATCTGCAATTTTCTTCACCTTCATGTGGTAGTCATTGATGCTCATATTTTCTCTATGCACATTGTGCAACTCCTGCTTGAGCTGCATTTTCCTGGCTTCGTATTTGTGCTGTACATTTTTGCCAAAGTATCCCATGCCTCCTTTGGCGTACTTGCATCCTGAATATGCACAATCATAGAATCCGAAAAACTGATAGACAGCCAGTACATAACTTTTCTGGCTCTCTCATGCCATCCTTTAAATGCCTGCATTTCCTGTTGATTGGGAACATTAGGAAGAACTGGTTCTTCTTCATTTCCGTAATGAACTCCCAATAGCCTTTTCCCATAAGGAAATTCGTCATTCTAAACTTCCATGCTTGGAAGTTGTTCTTGTCAAGCTTTTCAGTGACAATCTGTGAAAGAGAATCAGACGTCATTACAGAACACTGCAAAATATTGTCACTGCAAAAAACACAACTTCTGCCTCACACAGGCAAATCTGCAAAACTGACGAAAGTGGTATTTGACCACACAGTCACTTCCTAGTGACAATTTTGCATGAACAGGAAATAAGGATGATTCTGTAACTCCCAATATCTTTGCGCACAAGCATACGATGCAATTTCTGCGGCAACTTTTCACCGACCTGCAGAGAAGTGGTCGCACAGCAAAAACAGGGCCTTTTTCTCAGTGCTTGCGGAGAACTTCCGCCTCCAAAAAAAGCCCCGAAATGGCCTCGAATAAGAATATATTGGCCTCATTCCGCAGCATATATTGGCCTCTTGCCACACTGCGAAGGGCGTCTCAATCTGAGACAATGCATTCTTGCACTTTCTGGTTGTGCTACCTGCAGAGATTTGCTCCCAAACTCGAAAAAGGAAAGCAACACTGGTCCTCTTACCAGGACACCACGAACTTGGTTTGCTTTCTTGAGCTCCTTACCACGAACCAAGCTCTGATACCATGTGAAGATAGTGGGAGAGAAGGAAGGAGTCTCACTTGCGGCTTTCTCACATACACAATGGGGGAATACACACAAAGGTGGAGGCTGAAAATAGTTTTCCTCTTCTTAGTTGTGAAAGCCAAAAGAACTCTAGTACAAAGAAATAGAAGAACCCTATATGTGGGTCTCAAACCAAACTCAGCTAACTAAGGTGGCATACTAACCGAGCCACTAACTAGAGTACATAAGGATAGTTGTCATCTAGCTATTATTCATGGGCGGTGTACCAACCGCATCTGCAGCTAACAAGTCGGTGACATAAATGCACGATGGTCAACGTGGCATATCATGAGTGGAGCTTGATATCTCAACATTGCCTTCATATCTTACCACCTTACGCATGCTGAGACTTTGAAAGGGTAATTCAAGATTGAGTGAAAAGCGATCTTATGTCTCTAAATTTCAATCATCTATTCATAGGTTTAGCATGAGTTTTAACCTAGCCAACATGTAATTGACAAGATGTGTGTAGTTTTGGATACCACCTTTAGATCTATGAGCATGAAATAATGAGAGGGAATTTTGAGAGCATATGGATATATGGCGAAAAAACTAGATGTAGATAATTTTTCATTGCTCCATTTAAAATTTATTTACTTCTAATAAAGCCAAAAGTGATGTTTCTTCTGAAGAGCTTCTGAATACAGGTAAGAAGACTTGAGAGGTTAGAAAGACTTAGTAAAGAGCTTTTAGGTGGAGGAGTTGAACCGACATGAAAGATATGTTGAATATTGAAACAGATCAAGAAATTTTTAACTCCCTAGTTAACAAGAAACTTGGGTCAGGTCACAACTTGGGTTGTGCCAGTTCGAAAGGAGACCCCTCCAGACGAGCAGTGTAGATTTTGGCTGACATTGTTGAGCAAAGCCGTGTACCTTTGAACTCCATGGAGGGAAGTAGAGCCAAGGAGTGTCACTAGACCAATCAATAGAAATGTTATAGAAATTCACGAGGACAAGTTAGGAAGATAGTTAATGTGGACGCCTCAACATAGATAGAGAGTGTAGGTATATGTAAAGTAGAGTATGAGTTGTAAGGGGATTTTGATCTTGACTAGTTTTGTGTGTGTAAAGTCTAGAAGAGACAGTTTGAGCTACTTGCTCATGAAATCCTGAGTCTAAGATAAGGGGGGAATGGGTGAGTAGAGAAAGAGAGAGAGAGAGAGAGAGAGAGAGAGAATTGGTTTGCAGCATGAGCTATTGTACTCACTTTATTGGAAAGTAATACAATTGCTTGTATATTAAATGGTGTTGTATTTTTGTTCTCCTTGCACTTGTACTTGAGTTAGATATCACCGTGACTCGTCTTCATACATTTTTCCCATGTAGCACAAGCTCCCTATTTGATAGTATTTTATTGTTGATATTTTCTTATGCAACCCTGTCTAAAGTAGGAAGCCTAGCAAAGCAACCTTAGAATTGCAAGAGTGAGCATCTTGTTATGAACCTATGCAAACACCTACACCGAGTTGGGCATGGGCAAACAAGGCCCCACTTTGTTTGTACTTTATTGTTGACATTTGCTTCTACACCCTACATGGAGTAGGAAGACTAGCAAAAAAACCTTTGAATTATAAGAGTGAGATCTACTTATCAAGCTATGCACACACCTACACCAAGCTTTGCACGAGATTTAAGTAAAAATTAGGGTGATAGAAAAAGATCATCAACATTTGGTGATCCTGCTATGGATTGATGTGCTAAAAGGTTAAGTGGGAAATTGTGTGGATTGAAGATAAGAGTATGTAGAATTGAGTGCATAGATTCTTAAAGCTACAAAAATTGCTTAGCTTGGAAAACTACTATGAAATATTTCTCTTAGGAAAGTTCAAGGAATTCAATATCTTACGGACCTATTCGACAACTAGTGTTTGGACTGAGAATTTCTCTCAAACAACCCTTCATATCATCTAGAAAATAAGTAATGTCTGGTACAATGTCTGGTACAAGCTTGGTGAGGAGAGAAAGATACATGATGAGGAGAGAAGTACATCTGCATCGAGGAAAAAGATGTTAAATAGGGAAGTCTAAGAAGCTACCATGAATTTTGAGCCATTAAGGGTGAACATTGGGACTGCGAGGAGGACTCAAAGAGAAGATATGAAGGTAGACAGTGGCTTCCATGTCCGAAGAGGGATTGTTTTTTATTACCACACCAACACTAAAAGTCAACTTGTTCAAAATTTGCATCCAAGATAGCTTGAGCCCTAAGTGACAATATATCTACGTTACAAATGTATAATGGGAAAATGCAATGGTTGGACCGTAAGAAGAGTAGTAGTATGCCCACAAGAGGTTGCAAAGGAGAAAGTGCAAGTCTCTATAAATGTCTTCGAAGAGATTGAAGTTGGAAATAATGGAAATGGGAAAAGGAAAAGAGAGGAACTACTATGCAAAAATTTATTTTGTAGGGATCTTTTTCTTTTACAAAAGACACCTTTACTAAATTTATAAAGAAAACATAGATGGCAAGTAGAGCAATGCAAGGAATATCTTTTGAGTTTTCTAATAGTGTGGTGGTCTCTGTGCTCAAATTGCTTATTAAAAAAAAAATGAAATTTAATTTTTGGTATCCATTGGTCCAAGTGATTGGTTTTGTTCAGATATCATATCGCCACATTGGGTCATTTGATGAGAAGGAGACCATTCATTTTTTCATTTTAGATGATAAGAACCATGACACATTTTTAATTTAGCATTGTCTCTTAGTACATGGAAAAATGGCTAAAAGATCAAGGATAATAATCTTAAGCCACATTAGGTATGCTTTCATGGAGCATCATATCAATATAAAGCCTTAATCTATAAAAAATGCATCCTCCATGAAGTGCATTAGTGGTGGATATTCTATATGTGACACATGTGCATCAAAGTCAAGAGACTATCATGATTTTGTTATGGTTGTATGCAAGGAGTTTGGTGGAGATGCACCAGTGGAGACATCATGTGGAGAGTTGGGAGTATCATGCTCTTGTCCCCTTGTAGGGTATGAAGGTGGCAAAGACATAGATAAGCATTCATATGAGAAGAACATCATCAATGATGAGAACATCACTAGCTTCCATTTGTGCACTGCATCCAATCAATGTCTTTAGAATCTTTAGGGATAATAGTATTGTGTTCCCTTTGGCAATTACTCCGCTTGTGTTAATTGAAATCCATATACCAAAATATCTACCTTGTCCTCGGGGGGGTCACTATGTATAAACCCTCTATATCACGTGCGTTCAAGGCCTATATTTAAAATCCCTTATCTGTAAATTTTTTCATTAATAAAATGTACCCCTTTTTTATACAAATCTGTAAATTTTTTCCAAAATTATTTTAAATAGTCCCTTATGTATATTTATTTCTGTAAATTTTAGGAATAAAAAATATCCTTCTATTGAACTCACGTGATAGGGTTACATATGATGAGTAACCCCCCCGAGACCTTGTCCAACTATAGAATATCAAGTCTTGGACAATTCTTTGGTGCCCGCTTCCCTTTTTGGGATCGAACTCAGGACCTCTAGGTTTGTCTTCCTTTACCACCATCTTTGGGTTATAGCGACCCATGAAAGCATCCGTGGAGTTGGTAAGAAAACATTACACCTCTATTGACTTAGTTTTTTATCCTTCCTTTTTTACTTTTAAAACTTTAGCAATCTAGAAAGCATATCCACTAAGGCCGTCTATTGCTAACACAGCAACCATCATACCCACCACTATGTCCTCGATGCTATCACTACATATTTCTTGAACCCTTTCCTTGGCTTTTTTGGAACTTTTTGTTCCAAGGTTCATTTCTCTTTGCCCCCCAAGGTAGTTCTTCTTTGGGGGTGCAAGCAAAGGTACTAGAAGAAACATTCATATGTGCATCTACAAAACTTCTTTCAATGCATTGTGGCCAACTAAAATTTGAATATCTTGGGTCTCATTTGTGTGCTTGTTCATGAAATTGGTATGAAAAGAATGTTTCCACCATGTCCACACCACATCTTTAAAATGCAATAGCATGGTGGATTGTCTCTCTAATCTCATTGATTAAACTTGTAGGGTCTACATCCCTACCCTCCTTTTTTGCTCATTGCACCTCCCTCACTGATTGTAAAGGTTGTAATGGTGCAACATACATTCCATGCTCTAGAACACACTTGAAAAGATTAGATTCTTTGGTTGGATCCCAAGGAGTCAATCTAGAATAGAACTTCCACCACAAGAATGTCATGCCACACAGATCTTTCTTGATTCAAAACAGCTATTGAAAGATTAGCTTGTTCAACATCTTGATACATCATTCTTTCATCCTTTTCCAAATTTTTGCCATACTCAGCACCTTCGGGGCTGCTATCTTGTATGAAGTCTTTCAAGCATTAATAGAAGGTTCCTTTCTTTGAAAAAAAAGAACATCTTGATACATCAACCAGCTCAGTCATGGTCACCAAATACAAAGCATTTGAAGTCAATTATTTTTTCAATGTTGTTTAACACTATATTAGAGAACTTGGTAATTTTCAGATAGTTTGGGAATTCCCTTCTGCATCAAACAAAAGAGCGATACGTTGTTGAAAGAAATCTGGCGGCTCAACATGACATGAACTGATATATATCGAGGAGTTTGAAGGGGCTGATTGGGTCAAATGGGTAGGTTCCGAGGAAACATTGCACCTCCTTCATAGACACCTTTACACTTAGCTCAAAACACTCTCCAAACTATCATAAGACACAAAGACCCATAACTTTCAGCAGAGACATGATAAAAAATATTCAAACACATATCCATATGCACCTTGAAATGGGCTTTTCTCTGATATAAGTTTCATAAGAAACAGAGAAGCGGTCGGAAAGATATGGACAGTTTACTGGATGGGGGTAAAAACTGTCTTTAAAAAAAACAGTCACACACAGAGAGTCATAGAATTTTGGTTTGAAATCTAATTTAATAATTGAAGACATAGGATGATGCTACTTGAAGAGAGCTTTGCGGTAATATAATTTTGTCCAAATCGGACCACCGAGCAAAAAGTTATGAGCAAAATACTGACAGGGGGTCAAATTGTCATGAAAAATGCCTACTCCTTCTACTGGTGCCAACTTTGGAGAATACTACCTCCATGCTTAGACTTCATCAATAATCCAAGTCCCATAGAGGTTGCATAGGAGATAAGGGAGAGCTCCCTTTGTGGCTTTTGAAATAGATAAACCATGTATGCGTAATGAGTAGCCGAATATATAACACTTCTGAGCACTTTGAAAGAGAAAACAATGGAAAAAGGAAAGAGACACTCAAGAGAGAGAACCTGAAGTGATCTTCATTACCAATAGAGTTAGAATGGCCAAGATAACATTGTCATTAACCTCTTTTAAAGGATTGGAGAGGATTGAAACCTCCTCTCTACCAAAGCTTAAATACTGAGGTTCTCGTTTCAAGTTGATCCTAACTTCAAATGAGCTCTCCATTTTATCCAATGCAGCTAAATTTGATTTTTCAATCAAATTTAGAGGTGGTTGCATTGTTGAAGTAGAAGGGAGTGCCTCCGTATTGACTTCATCCATTTCTTCTCCCTCTATTTCCTGTAAACCAATATGAGAGATTAGATTCATTATCTTTAAATTTAAATCTTATTTAAAAAATTGTATTTACTTGAGAAATAGAGAGTTCATGCCGCTAAGTATTGTCGTAGTGGCCTTTTTTCATAACCCTGCTTGCCGGACATAAACAAAGGAGCTTTATAGGTCAGCTGTCCATGCTCACAAGCAATGCACGTTTCAAGCATCTCATTGAACACTTCAACAGGACGAAATATGATAGAAGTGTAGTCGGCATATCTGTCCCTCACCACCTTGAGGCTTGTCATACTTTCTTCTCACTCTTGAGTTCCCCCAGGCACAACTGCACTCAAAGAAGTATAAAAGTTTGTGAGTGTGTCAGCGTCTGCTTTTGTGACCTTTCGCTTCAAATCAGGATAGCCAGAGTAGCTTTGCTTTCTTGAGATGAGCTTTCTATATTCTCTACTCCAGCTATGTCCTCCTCATCCTCCTCCTCTCCCTTCTCCTATAAAAGGATAAAATAATTATGAGATTCAAAATTTTAAATTAATTATAAATTTAAAAAGACCTTTAAATGAATAAAGAAAATTAAACATAAGTTTTCATACCTCTACATATCTTCGTGGTCTTTTTATGTAACCTTCAGAGGCAAGGTCAGTGTCATATCCATCTTCTTCTACTTCCTTGCTATCGCTGGTGTCCTCACTATTATATCCAGAGCTTTGATCATTTTCATCATCTTTCTTGCTCTCATCATACATGATCATCTCTATGTCAGCATCCTCTTTATGTGAGATCGGACCTTTCTTATCAAACTTTATTGTGAGAGAAGCCACGGTATCAAGGTATTCCAAGCAAGCAGGGCTCTCAATAATATTTACATTGTGTCCTTTTCTGATAAGAGCTTCAAACAGATGTCCCATTCGACACAACGTGACTTCCCATCCGGACGGTAGCAAAAATTCCATCATACTAATTAAAAGATCAGCACTTTTTGCTGGCCTTTCATAGTGATTTGCGTTGCGATGGAGGGGACTTGGAGCTTCATGCTCTTCCAGCAGTAGTTACAATCTCTTTGCATTCCCTCTTATATTGTTTTGTAAGGAGTGATCATTGTAAGACTCTAGAAAATAATCATACCTTGCAGCAAATGGAGAAGTCATTTCAAGTTAGGTTTCAAGTTCGAGAACAACCTCTTACATTTCTATTCGATGAAGAGGACATTTATATCCTCATAAACTTCAAGAAAGAGGTTAATGACAAGGTAATAATAGCCATCCTCAGGTTTGACACAAACTTTTTACTGACTTTATGCTTTTGTATTTCCATTGGATCAAATGAACTAATATTCTTTTCTTTTTTTTGCAGTATGGTTTTACAACAGCTTCCCCTATATATACAAAGATCTGCATATATGGTCGATCCTCTTGTTTCTAGTGTACTTAGCAATAAGCAGAAGACCATAGATGATGTTTTTAAGTGGTTGCAACCTATTGATTTGACTGTGGCGCGAGTTATCTTTACTGCATATCACGAGGAGTGAGTATCAATCCCTACCTAGCTTACCTCTTACATTGTGGAGGATTATATCAAATAATAATTATTCTTAATTGATAATGCAGCTTGCATTGGAGCTTGGTAATTGTGGACATCTTAGCCAAGCAATGCTTCTTTGTCAATTCAATAGCATCTATCCATGGCAGTGTGTCAGAGTAAGTATAACCTACTTGTGTCATAATTATGTCAATGAGATGCATCCTATGCAATGCGCACATTCATTTATGTTTTCTATTTTGATGTGTAGATCTGCTCGAAAGTTGGTAGGTGCTATAGATGCACTTATGCAAATGGAGGGTGACTTAGAAGATCAAATAGAGTATGTAACATGCCCTGCAGCAAAGCTGAATGATGACCACAGTTGTGGGTGGAGAGTCAGATATAACTGCTTTTTGCTCCTTGCTCAAATTTTTAATTTGAGAGGCGATGAAACCTCATTGTCGACATATACAGACTTGCATCTATATGCATTTATGTCATCTATCATTAAGGCATTTATTGATAACGTGGTGGAGCATCCAGAGGAAACATTGGTTGCTACGCCCATAAGTTGTCCTAATGTAACCGCTGTATTGGACGAAATGGGGAGCTCTTCTAAGGTTAGGGCCATCATTAGCAAGCAACCTCGTGTTTTGAATTTTGGTAGCGAGGAAGTTACAATCCTCTCCGACCCTTTGAAAGAGGCTAATGACAAAGTCATGATGGCCATCCTCAGGTTTGATATGAACATCTCTTGGCTTGATACTTCAATCATTTGATTCAATCTGCTTCTAGCATTTGTTTATTTATTGCTGCAGAGTACGGTTATATCTCACTTTCCTAGATCAGTACAGAATCGCGTCTGTATGCTCGATTCTCTTCTTTTAGCTATACTTAGTGATACCAAGAAGACAGTAGATGATGTTTGTTCAATTCTACAACCTTTAGACTTGGATGGCATACTAGTTGTCTTTATGCCATACTATGAGAAGTAAGTATGGTCTCAATCTTTCTTTTACTCTCTTATTTATAATATTGTGTCAATTAATACTTAATATTGTGATAAATCTTATCGCTCTTTATTGGTGATGTAGTTCACATTGGAGCCTGATAGTATGGGATCTTGATGACAACCATTGTTGGTTTGTCAACTCATTTACAGGCTTTCACGGGGTGTTCAAGTAAGTGTTCTTTTATCATATCATTATGAACATGCATCTTACTATTTACTACACAAATTCACTTTGTCATATGTCATGATGGACAGGTCTGCAAACAAGTTAGTTTCTGCGATTATGAAAATCAGGGAGCATCAAGACCAACCAAATTTCCAGACACGCCTCGCAGTGGAGCAGAAAGACATGTTTAGTAGTGGGTGGAGAATTGCCTACAACTTCATGTTGTATCTCAATGAAAATTTTGAACATGTCTCAATAGAAGCATATACCAAGCTCGAGCTACAAGATTTTGTGGCTAAGACTGTTCACTATCTAACTGCTACCATTGGGAAACAACATGATGGACTCAGTGAAGAACCTGAGGGAGCCAAAGAAAAAGAAGAGACAATTCAGTCTCCTTCTGTATCACAGCCTCAAGTAGAAGCATTACAGTCTACACTTGAATTAGAGACTCAATGCATTCTTCCTACACAAGAAGTGGAGACTCAATGTGCATCTACAACATCACATCTTGTAAAGGAGGAAGAGATTAAGTCTATCCCGATTGCACCAGAAGTAGAATCTCAATGTACACCATCCACACAAGTAGAGACTCAATGTACTCTTAGAGAATCACAGCCTCAAGAGGACTCATCAGACTCTATTCAGTTGTAAAACATGTAGAAAGAAACATGAGTCCTTGAAGATTTTTATCTTGTTTGTATTGATTAATGATAGTGTTTTTTAAACTTATGTTAAATGTTGCAATACATTAGGATATTTTATGATATTTATTCATTACAATACATTAGGTTTTACTTTTTTGAAAGTCTAATTTATTATGTACAATAAATATCTTATGATGAGAATCTAATAATTATATCATTCTTATGTTCCATCACTTTATTTTATAGATTTCAATGTACTCAAAATCTATCATTTATTATGTACAATAAATATCTTATGATGAGAATCTAATAATTATATCATTCTTATGTTCCATCACTTTATTTTATAGATTTCAATGTACTCAAAATCTATCATCTCACATGTCTCGCATTACGGTCTTGCATCAGCAAGTCTAACTTATATTATATTAAAAGAATATCTCATGATGAGATTCTAATAATTACTAACTTATATTATATTAAAAGAATATCTCATGATGAGATTCTATTAATTATATCATTCTTGTGTTCCATCATTTTATTTTATAGATTTCAATGTACTATCACTATCTTACATGTCTCAAATGTCTCCCATTACGGTCTTGCATCCCATCATTTTATTTTATAATGTCTCGCATTACAGTCTTGCATCTAGTCATCTCAGCCTCTACTAATTCTTTATTCTAAATCTTTCATCCCACATTATGAGTCTGTAGTTCTATAAATCCCCTAGTAGCTTCTATATCTCACCCGCAGCAAACACTTCTTCCACTTTGCTCTTCTTACCTTACTCCTCTCCTCAAGCTTGCTCCTTCCTCTCCTCAAGCTTGCTCCTTCCATCTTGCCCGTAGCCTTGCCTCCTCTTCTCAAGCATACTTCTTTCATCTTGCCTTACCTCCTCTAGTTACCTTCCTCACTGTCGTTACCTTCCTCACCTCGTTCGTCTTCTATATCTTTCCTCACTCTCGTTACCTTCCTCACCTCGTTCGTCTTCTATATCTCACCCGCAGCAAAAACTTCTTCCACTTTACTCTTCTTACCTTACTCCTCTCCACACTTCTTCCACTTTACTCTTCTTACCTTACTCCTCTCCTCAAGCTTTCTCCTTCCATCTTGTCCGCAGCTTTACCTCCTCTTCTCAAGCATACTCCTTTCATCTTGCAGCCATTATGGATCTTTTTAAGGTAATCGATTCTGTCGAGCAAGCCATTAGCAGCCTCAAAGAATGGATTGCCGAGAACCAAGGAAAGAGAGAGGAGAGAAAGAAAAATCCATCTCCATTAACCCAGTACGAGAAGGATGACTTTGCTTGCCAGAAGGGCTTAGAGAAGGAAGAGGAAAGAAAAATAAGTATGGCTACTACTGAAATAGATAAATTGCAGTCATATAGGAGAGAGTTGATAGACTTTCAAAGTGAGATATCTTTGCGTGTGGCTCGTTATGGAAGATTTTCCCCCGAGGAAGCGCAAGCCATTCGGAATAAACAAAGTGTTATGCAGGAGAAAATTCATCAATCCTTACTTCTCTTCTATAATTTTAACTACATCGATGAGGATGAGATGAGCTCAGCTCTTGAATGGGTTGAATTTAGGCTAAAGACTTGAAAATAGAAAATTCATCAAATTGAATGGCTGTAGTCTTGAAAATAAATTTGCCTTCCAGTGAGAGTCTTATTGTAACTTTTGGTGTAATTTGCCTTCCAATGAGAGTCTTATTGTAACTTTTGGTGTTTTTCAACACCTAAATTATAAATATTGTGAGAGTTTGCTACTTCCACTTGTAACTTTGAAAGTGTTTCCTAAACACTATTATAAATATAAAGAGAGTTTACAATTAATGAACCACTCTTTTTTGTGTAACTTATCTCAGGCTTAACTTTTGAATGTGTTTATTAACACCATTAAATATTAAGAGAGTTTACAACAACCGAATCTTATTTTTTCATGTAACTTATCTAGGCTGCGTTAAATTTTATAATTTTAGTTTCATGTCCTTAAAAAATATATAAAAAAAATGCTTGTTTTTATATGTGCTTTGAAGTTTGGGTTTTTCTTAAATTTTATCTGAAAACTAGTACAAAAGTATATGTAAAAATGAGTTTGTACATTGACAAGTCCAAAATTAATGAAATAAGTGTTAATTTTGAAAGATTACATTTATGAAAATGCTTTACCGCAACCCCACCTATCAGAAATGCATCTTCCGATAGGTTTGACCAAAAAAGAAGTATTTAACTCTATTGGAGAAACACAGAGGCAAAGAGGGCATGCACCGGCATCTTTTCATACTTTGTATACTCTTTGGAAAAAAAGCTTTGAACATGTTAAAATCCCAAAGAGGCAAAAAATGTCAAAGTGCAACGACTGTGATGATCTAAAGTGAGCACTTGAGAGTGCAACATCTCCAGAACAAAAAGAAGCTTACAAAAGAAAGAGAGAATTTCATCATGGACTTGTTTGACATTCTAGAATAAAATATGCATTTTGGAAGGAGCAAGCTATTTCTCACCCAAATGAGTACATGTGCATTATTGTAGATGGTATGGATCAAAATACAACAACATTACCTCGATTCGTTAACACTCCACCTAAGCTACAAGGCAAATACTTTTTAAAGACACATCTATGTGGAGTGTTAGTGCATGGATTTAAGTTTTTTGCAGACATATGAATTGATTCGTTGCATCTACACGATAGCAATCAAGTTGTAACATCCGTTATGAAGGCAATTCACAATGTACATGCAGAAAAAGGTCGCCTACCAGCAACTTTGAGAGTACAAGCAGACAATTGCGGACGAGAGAATAAGAATGTACTCTTCTTTGCATTTTTCTCAATGCTAATCGCTCATAGAATCTTCAATGAGATTGAAGTTGGGTTTTTGTTGGTTGGGCACACACATGAGGATATTGATCAGGTATTTAGCATAGTTTCAAGAGAACTAAAACACAAGGACATGGAGACAATGGATGACTTGATAAGAAAATGCGGGAGGCAAGTTGGTGGTCGTAAGGAAGGAACAATATGCTCAATGGTTGAGAGGATGTATGATTGGAAGAGCTTTATTCTACCTTTCATACAAAAAGGTGGTGATGCCCTGATTGGTCATAGCGCTCCACACTATTTTCGATTTTTCTTAAAGGATGAAAAACCAGTGATGCAATGGCAACACTATTCTCTTGATACAAAATGGGAACCTGAAGAACCTTACTCTCTCTTAACTTCAATCCCGAGCAAAGAAATGCATCCAACATGGGCTCCTATAAAAGAATTCAGCGAGAAATCCAAAGGTGAAATAGAAGGCTTAAAAGCTTTTATTGCATACAAAGAGGAAATGCTCAGGAGATTTCCTGATTGGAAGCCCTCTTGGAAGGAACACACTACTGTTGTAATTAGCAAGACCTACCAATTGATAAAGGACCTTGCAAAAATGCGAGAAGATGATATTAAGGCAGAACGGCCTTTATTTTGGCCAAATGTTGGTAATGACTTGCGTCCAGCATGTGGTCTCTTTGAAAATGAGTTTGAATCGTTGCTCCCACATCCATATTGTGGACCCAAGAAGAGAGAGTTTATGCCACAAATAGACATAGATGTCCATTGTTTTGTTGCAGTTCGACCATCGGATGATGAACATGAGAACGTGAAGTTTTGGGTTGCGAAAGTAGTTGACGTGAGCATGGATGACCGAGGGAGAGCTACAACATTTACAGCGGTATGGTATGAGCCAAGGGGCAGGAAGGAGAACCAAGATAACAGTACATTGTATAGTAGTTGTCTGAAAAAGGAATGGGTCCCAAACCATGAAGCAATTTCAAGAGTTTCCACAGAGACAGCCATAGTATCCTGGAAATCAAGGTCAAAGAAAACAAAGAAGCACATGGGGTATGATGTAGAAGACAAAATAAAATTACCGCAACCAATTATTACGCACATTACAGAGTTCACAAAGATGCTCGCCTGGGAGGAAGTAGAAGGAGATAGCGCAAATGAAGAATGCCCATGATAACACCATTCAAATATCGAGAAAGAGTGAAGGTGGTGGTGGTTGTCAGATGAGAGTGAATGAAGATGGCACCCAAGTGACAAGTGATGACAGAAAGGACATTCTGAACAAGCAAATGTTTGGATCGCTCATTTCTGTGATCATGATAGAAAAGGACATTCAAACAAGCAAATGTTTGGATCGCCCATTTGTACTAAACTCATTGTAAAGGAAAAATTAAATTATTGAAAAGGCCACAGGAGATCCTTTGTACAAAGACTCATCCAGAGCAATATTTGTTGTAAAACTTATGACATGATAATGTAAAATTGCAAGCATAGCTATTGCTATTTTTTGGAGTACAAAAGAGGCTTCCATCATGTCTCATGTCTATATAAACCTTTTAATTTCTTGAATATTCAAGAGTGTTATAGTTTTCTGCATTGAAAGTAAAAAGAGTCTTACAGGTCTCTTATGTATACATTTTTAAAATGTTCTGAATCCTCAATAGCATGGTTTTTCCTGGATTTAAACTAATAACTCGGATTTTTTATTTTAAGAATATGATTCTTATAAACAAGAAATACAAATTTAGGATTTAATAGTAGTTTTTGCATTATTTGTACAACATTGTAGAGAGATATTTTGAAATGTCTTATGTGAAAATGATAGTGCCAGAAAGTAAACTTTTGATTCTCGAATGACAGTTTCATAAAGTAAACTTTTTATTTGGGAAGGATTTTAAGGAATAGTCCAAAAGTAGACATATGAGTCCAAAATTAATGAAATAAGTGTTAATTGGTGTTGCTGCAACCGTTGAGGCTCTTGTTTTGGGCCTTCCTATGTTTCCATGAATGTTAAATTTAACTCCATACTTTGCTTTATTAGCCAAATTCCAATATGTGCCATGTGATAATCCTGTAATAATGCGATATGCATTATTGCATATACTTTTTCCATTTATAAGAGGCCTTATTTGATGTCCTGAACTTCGCCTTCTCTTATTATTTACAAGAAAGCAAGACAATCTCGTGAGTAGGTATTCATTTCTTCTGCTTCCTTTCCTTTGCCAGGCATGTTCTCTACAACCCTTGATGTCATGTAAGTTAATGGATCGCATACATGTATGCTTACAGCATGTAGATCGCATTGCTTTTAGCATAACATCTTCATTCATTACTCTTATTCTCTTTGGTTGCTTTTCTGGATCTGCCTGCACTCGTTGTCTTTTCATGCATCTGTATGTCCGTTTTGGGA
This sequence comes from Dipteris shenzhenensis, assembly GCF_047967505.1. Taxonomy (NCBI): domain Eukaryota; kingdom Viridiplantae; phylum Streptophyta; class Polypodiopsida; order Gleicheniales; family Dipteridaceae; genus Dipteris; species Dipteris shenzhenensis. The sequence goes on from NC_141605.1 coordinate 13,316,258, forward strand.
CCTTCTGTACATTCTTATTTGGATTTGTGTAGTTCTCCTTGTAAGATTTATTTGTCACGTTGTTTTCATGAGATGTTGCATCCTTGATCTTATCACTCTGACAGTCAAATACTGAATATTCCTTTGTTGATGTCATCCTTGCTTTTGATACATTCGTCAAACCATTTGTAACATTTACAAGTTCACAATCAAAGTCAAACACCGAATAGTCCTTTGTTGATCTCATCCCAGCTACTTTTGATACAATCGTAGAACCACTTGTCACAATGGCATTAGAGTGTCCCGAATGATCTTCAAACTCATCTATTCCTGAGAGAACATCACTCATTGATGCACTTTCTATGGATTTCATAACTCCATAGTCAGTGGTGATAGAGTGTCCAGAATGATCTTCAAACTCATCTATTCCTGAGAGAACATCGCTCATTGATGCACTTTCTATGGATTTCATAACTCCATAGTCTTGAAACTCCTCTACTCCAGAGAGAACATCACTCATTATACTATCGTGCATGATTTTCATAATTCCATAGTTACCTGCTTTGACTCCAAGAACTTTATCAGTATCCATGAAGCCATCCATGCTTGAAAATATAACACTTTTGACATCTTTGCCCAAGTTCTCAATGTGCATGAACTCATCCACCCCAGATAAGGCATCACTTGTGAAATATTTTTCTTTCTCGGTACCAATGAACTCATCGACTTCTGATAAGACGTCAGTGCTATAGTTGAGTGCATTGGAATCATCCATCTCTGAAGGAATAGAGCTTGGTACATTGGCATATTCTTTCAATTCTTTGATGTTGTAGTATACATTATGTTTATCATTAAAAACCACATGCCGAGTCTTTCCAATCTTTAAAAATTGCATGCTCCATCTCAAATCCTTACCTACCTCATAGTAGGGACCATCCAATGACATTGAGTTATCATCCATACCATCATCAGTAACTTTTTGAATTCTCATCTGCGCAAATGTCCAGTGTTCAACTTGTTCAAATCCCAAGACTTGACCTTCTGCTACATACTTATTTGCAAATGATAACATTTGTAAAATATCTCCCACTCTAAAATCCAAAGATATGCACTTTGTATTTCTGATGACATGTGTTGGATAAGTCTCATCTCTGTCCCATGCAATAAATGCTTTGTTGGAAGTATTATAGGGCATAACATCTCCAAGGATTTCCATATCCCCACACTTATGCTTTAGCTCAACATGTGCACTAAGAATCCTTGATACGATAACCGCCACCTTATCTTCGCCAAGTCTTCTAAAGTGACAACTAGAATTTGGATCACTTTCATGGATTGTAGCAAATGCAACTACTTCTCTTTTGCAACATAAAATCACCTCCATCCCCGGAATAAATTTTGTAGCCATCTCCTTTGTGAGTTTCCTTTGCAAACAAGCTGTAACAACCATTATAAAGAACATTAGTCTCTTCTCAATAATCTACTTTATTAATGATTTAAAAATCTAGAACTTGTTTGAAAATCTAATTAGACACTAACCAATAACAACCGTAAACCAATAACAACCCTAAACCCTAAACCCTAAACCAAAACATTCCTAAACCCTAAACCCTCAACCCTCAACCCTAACCAATAACAACCCTAAACCCTAAACCCTAAACCCTAACTCCCAACCCTAAACCCTAACTCCCAAACCCTAAACCCTAAACCCTAAACCTAAACCCTAACCCCCAAACCCCAAACCCTAACTCCCAAACCCTAAACCCTAAACCCTAAACCCTAACCCCCAAACCCTAAACCCTAACTCTCAAACCCTAAACCCTAACTCCCAAACCCTAAACCCTAAACCCTAAACCCTAACTCCTAAACCCTAAAACCTAAACCCTTAACCCTTAACCCTAACCCCCAAACCCTAAACCCTAAACCCTAACCCCCAAACCCTAACTCCCAAACACTAGACCCTAAACCCTAAACCCTAAACCCTAAACCCTAACTCCTAAACCCTAAACCCTAAACCCTAAACCCTTAACCCTAACCACCAAACCCTAAACTCTAAACCCTAACCCCCCAAACCCTAATCCCTAAACCTTAAACTCTAACTCCCAAACCCTAAACCCTAACCCCTAAACCCTAAACCCTAAACCCTAACCCCTAAACCCTAAACCCTAAATCCTAAACCCTAACCCCCAAACCCTAAACCCTAAACCCTACCCCCTAAACCCAAACCACCAAACTCTAAACCCTAACCCCCAAACCCTAACCCTCAAACCTTGAACCCTAAACCCTAACTCCCAAATCTTAAACCCTAAACCCTAAACCGTACCCCCCAAACCCTAAATCCAAACCACCAAACCCTAACTCACAAACCCTAAACCCTAACCCTAACTCACAAACCCTAATTCCTAACTCACAAACCCTAAACCCTAACTCACCAAACCCCAAATCCTAAACCCAAACCACGAAATCCTAAACCCAAACCACGAAATCCTAAACCTTAAATCCTATGAGTGTTTTCAAGTAATATCATTTATTTAAGTAATAGTTTTAATTAGAATTCATAAGTAATAGTGGAATTGATAGTTGGGAGGGTGGTAGTGGGAGAAAGGGAGAGTGGGAGAGGGAGTGGGAATGGGGGCGGTGGGGGTGGGGGTGGGGGTGGGAGGATGGGAGTGGGAGTGGGAGAGGGAGTGGGAATGGGGGAGGTGGGGGTGGGGGTGGGAGAATGGGAGTAGGAGTGGGAGAGGGAGTGGGAATGGGGGAGGTGGGGGTGGGGTGAGGGTGGGAGGATGGGAGTGGGAGTGGGAGGGGTGGGGAGTGGGAGTGGGAGGATGGGAGTGGGAGAGGGAGTGGGAATAGGGGAGGTGGGGGTGGAAGTGGGAGGGGTGAGGTGGGAGGATGGGAGTGGGAATTGGGGAGGTGGGGGTGGAAGTGGGAGGGGTGGGGTGGGAGGATGGGGGAGGGAGTGGGAATGGGGGAGGTGGGGGGGGTGGGAAAATGGGAGTGGGAGTGGGAGAGGGAGTGGGAATGGGGGAGGTGGGGGGGTGGGAAAATGGGAGTGGGAGTGGGAGAGGGAGTGGGAGGATGGGAGTGGGAGGGGTGAGGTGGGAGGATAAGGGTGGGAGAATGGGAGTGGGAGTGGGAATGGGAGTGGGAATGGGGTGGGAGGGGTGGGGGTGGGAGGATGGGAGTGGGAGTGAGAGGTGGAGGTGGGAGGATGGGAGTGGGTGGGAGAATGGGAGTGGGAGTGGGAGTGGGAATGGGGGAGGTGGGGGTGGGGTGAGGGTGGGAGTGGGAGGGGTGGGGTGGGAGGATGGGAGTGGGAGAGGGAGTGGGAATGGGGAAGGTGAAAGAATGGGCGTGGGCGTGGGAGTGAGAATGGGGGAGGTGGGGTGGGAGGATGGGGGTGGGAGTGGGAATGGGGTGGGAGGATGGGAGTGGGTGGGAGAGAGAGAGAAGATAATCTAATAGAGAGGCCAATGGGAGAGGAGATAATGTTATAGAAGGACCAATGAGAGAGAAGCACTTAAAGACCTAGTTTTTCTTATATATACTCTCCTTCTCTCATTGTTTCTCTCATTTCAACAAGGAAGAGCAAGAGGAGAAGCAAAAAGAGGAGGAAGAGCAAAAGCAAGCACAAGCATAGATTTCAACTTTTTTCCAGGTACTTTTTAAAAATTTGTATTCTTTGAAATTTTATTATAGAGAGAGAACTTAGAGAGAGAAAAGTGAAGGAAAGACTTTTAGAGAGAGATTATAAGAGAGAGAGTCTTGCTGCCTCGGCAGCAAAAGAGAGAGAGAGAGAAAGAGAGAGGGAGAGAGAGGAGAGAAGGGGGGGGAAAGAGAGGGGAGAGAAAGGGAGGAGGGAGAGAAGGGGGAGGGGGGGGAAGAGAGGGGAGAGAGGGGGGAAGCGGCGAGGGGGGGGAGAGAGAGAGAGGGGGGGGAGGCCGCTGCCGCGGCAACGGAGAGAGGGGGAGAGAGGGAGGGGGGGGGGAGGGAGGGGAGGGGAGGGGAGAGAGAGAGGTGGCAGCAAGAGAGGAGGGGGGGGAGAGAGAGAAGGGGGGGCACGGTAGCGAGAGAGAGGGGGAGGGAGAGAGGAGGGGGGGGCGCGGCAGCGAGAGAGAGGGGGAGGGAGAGAGAGGGGGGGGGCCGCTGTCACGGCAGCGAGAGAGGAGGAGGGGGGAGAGAGAGAAGGGGGGGGCAGCGAGAGAAAGGGGGGGGAGGCCGCTGCCGCGGCAGCGGAGAGAAGGGGGGGGAGAGGGAGGGGAGGGGAGGGGAGAGAGAGAGGGGGGGCCGCTGCCGCGGCAGCGAGAGAGGAGGGTGGGGAGAGAGAAGGGGAGGGGGCGCGGCAGCGAGAGAGAGGGGGAGGGAGAGAGAGAGAGGGGGGGGGCAGCTGCCGCGGCAGCGAGAGAGGAGGGGGGGGAGAGAGAGAGAAGGGGGGGATGCTGCCGCGACAGCGAGAGAGGAGAGGCGGGGAGAGAGAGAGAAGGGGGGGCGCGGCAGCGCGAGAGAGGGGGGGAGAGAGAGGGGGGGGGGAGAGAGAGAGAGGGGGGGAGGCCGCTGCCGCGGCAGTGGAAAGAGGGGGGGAGAGGGAGGGGGGGGAGAGGGAGAGAGAGGGGGGGGCCGCTGCCGCGGCAGCGAGAGAGGAGGGGGGGGAGAGAGAGAAGGGGGGGCTGCCGCCACAGCGAGAGAGGAGGGGGGGGAGAGAGAGAAGGGGGGGCGCGGCAGTGAGAGAGAGGGGAGGGAGAGAGAGAGAGGGGGGCCGCTGCCGCGGCAGCGAGAGAGGAGGGGAGGGGAGAGAGAGAAGGGGGGGCAGCGAGAGAGAGGGGGGGGAGAGAGAGAGAGGGGGGAGAGGGAGGGGAGGGGAGGGGAGAGAGAGAGGGGGGGGCCGCTGCCGCGACAGCGAGAGAGGAGGGGGGGGAGAGAGAGAGAAGGGGGGGGATGCAGTAGCGAGAGAGAGGGGGAGGGAGAGAGAGAGAGGAGGGGGGGGCCGCTGCCGCGGCAGCGAGAGAGGAGGGGGGGGAGAGAAAGGGGGGAGGAGAGAGAGAGAGGGGGGGAGGCCGCTGCCGCGGCAGCGGAGAGAGGGGGGGGGAGAGGGAGGGGGGGGAGAGGGAGGGGGGGGAGGGGAGGGGAGAGAGAGAGGGGGGGCCACTGCCGCGGCAGCGAGAGAGGAGGGGGGAGAGAGAGAGGGGGGGCGCGGCAGCGAGAGAGGGGGAGGGAGAGAGAGAGAAGGGGGGGGCCGCTGCCGCGGCAGCGAGAGAGAAGGGGGGGAGAGAGAGAGAAGGGGGGGGGAGAGGAGGGGGGGGAGGGGGGGAGAGAGAGAGGAGGGGGCGCGGCAGCGAGAGAGAGGGGGAGGGAGAGAGAGAGAAGGGGGGGCCGCTGCCGCGGCAACGAGAGAGAAGGGGGGGAGAGAGAGAGAAGGGGGGGGAGAGGAGGGGGTGGCAGAGAGAGAAGGGGAGGGGGGGCCGCTGCCGCGGCAGCGAGAGAGGAGGGGGGGAGAGAAGGGGGGGCGCGACAGCGAGAGAGAGGGGGGGCCGCTGCCGGGGCAGCGAGAGAGAAGGGGGGGGGAGAGAGAGAAGGGGGGGAAGGCGCAGCAGCGAGAGAGAGGGGGGAGAGAGAGAGAGGGGGGGGGCCGCTGCCGCGGCAGTGAAAGAGAGGGAGGGGGGGAGAGAGAGAGAGAGGGAGAGAGAGAGAGAGGGGGGGAGGCCGCTGCCGCGGCAGCGAGAGGGAGAGAGGGGGGGAGAGAGAGAGAGGGGAGGGGAGAGAGAGAGAGGGGGGAGGCCGCAGCAAGTGAGAGAGAGAGAAAAGGTGAGGAGAGAGTGGGAGAGAGAGAGAGAGAGGGGAAATGAAGAGGAGGGGAGAGAGTAGACTAAGATGAGAGGAAACGTAGACTAGAGCGGAGAGGAAAGAGAGAGAGAGAAGAGTGAGAGAGATGGACGAGAGATGAAAATTTAGAGAGGGAGGACACAAGAGAAAGTACGATCGAGATAGAAAATCTTACCAATGAAGAGGAGAAATGAGTGGGCGACGATCGAGAAGAGATAAAGGAGAGATGTTTTGATGGAAGAATTTGGGAGCTACGATCAATGAGGCATATGAGAGGAGATTGGTGTGTGATTAAGTCGAAACTTAAACAAACAAAACTATAAACCTTGGTGTTTGATGAAAATGTAGAGAGGAAGGGCACAAGAGAAAGTACGATCGAGATAGAAAATCTTACCAATGAGGAGAAAAAATGAGTGGGCGACGATCAAGAAGAGATAAAGGAGAGATGTTTTGATGGAAGAATTTGGGAGCTACGATCAATGAGGCATATTAGAGGAGATTGGTGTGTGATTTAGTCGAAACTTAAACAAACAAAACTATAAACCTTGGTGTTTGAAAAGAGAAACGTGTGGAAACTAGAATTTCAAATTTCCCGCCTTTTTTTAAACTATGAATCCTTGTGTTTGAAAAGATAAACATGTGAAAACTTGAAAATTGTGATAAAAGACAACCTTATGTTTGAAAAGACAAATGCGTGGATGTGAAAAGACAAATGTATGCTAAAAGCAAAACTTGTAGAAACTTGAATTTTAAATTTTTCTTTGTTTTTGAATTTAAAATGAGTTTCACTTTCATTTTCAATTTACTAGTTTAATTTAGACTATAATGCATTTTGTTTTGGAATATAAAAAGTATAATTTTAATTTTATTACATTTTAAATTAAAATTTTAAAAGTAGTTTAACTTACATTCGTTATTATTACTTTAATTTATTTCTTTTTAGGGAGAATTAATATATTCTTCTAGGTAAATATTAGATTTTTTATTTTAAGTCTTATTTTCTTTATTTTACGTTATTTTTTCATAAACTTTAAGTTAAACTTTAAGTTAAACTACTTTATAGTTTTTATTATTTAAATTCAAATTTATTAAGATTTTAACTTCTTATTAATGTGAATGTTCAATTCTTATGAGTTGTAAGTAAATTAGTTTTTGAAAATATAAATTTTATCTTTTTTAAACTCACAACCTTAGTGTATTAAAAAGAATAATGGAAAATAGATTATTTTTTGCTTTTAATTTGCAACCTAAGGATATTAAAAAGAACAATGGAAAATAAATTATTTCTTGCTTTTCTTCGCTTCAACGGTTGGTGTAGTCTAGATTAGCATAGATTAGTTTGTCCTTAGAGGAGAGAACTCCAAAAAAACCAATCAAAGCCATGCTCAAAATTTCCCGACTAGTTCCTAATCGGAGTCAGTCCATTCGTTCACATTCGGTTTCACAGTCACAACAACCCTACCATTTAAGCAACGATTAAGGTTTTTAAACTTTCAAGATGATTGAAAGTTGTATCAGTGGACATGACAGATTACAGTTGTGGAAGTTGACAGAGCATTTTACACTTATATCAGTTGCGGGAGTTGACAGAGCATTTTGCACTTATATATGACAGACTTCAAATTTGTATTTAGAGATCATTGTAAATCCTTATTTTTTTTCACATTTATGCTCTAAGCCTTGTAAAGCCTTTTAGGCTATTGCCAAAGCATGAAATTGATACTTATATGATTGGGAAGAATAAAAACTTGAGGTGTATTAATGGGACTCATTGTACTTTTGATTTTTCAAAGTAATTGTAGTTTGTCAAAGTACTTAAAATTTGTGTTGTGCTTGAATACAGGATGGATCTTGAGGCTACAGCATTTGTCAATGGTATGACACTGAAATACAATGGAAGAATTTATGCCCCAAAGGACTTCACAAACTGGACAGTTGTTGACACAACAAAGAAAGCATGGTTCTTGGTCTTAAGTAAAGGAAATCTCATTCTAGTGATGACAAAGAGAGAGTTGGAGAAAGATGAGTGGGCATCAAATGTATCTTTCTCAAAGAGCAATTTGATTCAAGGGGGCACCTTAGTAGGAATAAAAATTGAAAAAGACAGCAGTATAATGATGATTTACACAAAGTCAAGAATGAGCAACAGATCGTTTCTTCTTTCTAAGAAAGATGCCATGCACTTTGTGATGCCGCCACCAAAAGCACCTAGATTTCCTGAATTGGTTCCTGCATTGGAGATCCTTCAACATGTGTGGGAGGAATTTCCCATTGAGGAAGCAAGAAAAATGCAGTCAAAGATTATCCTTGAATACTTTCAGGGTGTCATCGAACAAGGTTCAACTTCATTGGAGGGACCTAAGGTGCAAGAATCCACACATGAGAAAGGAAGTGATGAGACACGCCATGTAGACCTAGTTCATGGTAATACAAATGAGAGAGGAAGTGGAGTGGATGAGACAGAACACATTGTAGCAATGGATGAGGGTCTTGTACACGTGGATGCTTACAAGGGATCTACATCTGAGACAGGAATTGAATTGGTGGAGACCGGACATGCACATGCATCTCAGACAGAAATTGAATTGAGTGAGACACAACATGCATCAGATAAGACAAGACATGCACACACATCTCTTGTTCATGGTATTACTCACTTAGATGGTGTAGCTCATGAAGTTGATGGAATAACAGAACAAGTGAAGCCCTTAAGTATACCTGAAGTTGAGGCAATAGAAGAAGAAGTAGGGCGATCTAAAGCAGTTCACATTGAGCCCCTAAAAAATAAACCTCGGCGCCAATTGCAAAAGGCAAGTACTTCACGAGCTACAGTTCCAAGTCCTATAACTGGAAAAAGAGGTCGTTCATATACAAAGAAAGGGCAAAGAAGAGAAGAGGAAGAACATGAAGAGGATGCGGAGGGTCTTGAAATGGAGTCAGATCTAGAAGCAGAAATGTTATCAATGAAGAACCTAAATCTTCGCTTGAATGAGGCTATGACAGATGAGGATCCAGGATATATATGGGGCCAGAAGACTCAAGTTATACATGCTTCAACAGTGGTCAAAGCAAGTGTCTTCACCAATAGCAGGACCTTATACAGCCTATGCTGAAAAGATTTTTCAGGCTTTGATTGATGGAAAAAAACCAGTTGTTTCTAATTTGGTACTCCGTCCAAGAACATTTTGGCCAGTCATGGGAGATTATAGTCAATCCATCAATTTCTCTCAGGCTATAGATTTTGAGATGCAATTCACTAAGTTCCTCGGAAAACAAGTTCCCTCACTTCAAGAAGGACAGAGTTCAGTGAATGATCCCGAACGACATATAAGGGATGCCAAGAGAAATTTCTTAGCTCATTGTACATTTGAGGCAATAGATGGTCAGCACTATGCCTATGCTTGTAATGAGCGCTCTAGAGATGCATACAAGAAAGGAGAAATTACTTATCAAACCTTCGTGAGTGTGCCTCAATTTCACTACTATTCTGCATGCATTTGTATCTTCAAGAATGAGAAAAAATATTTGATTGAGTCGGAAAGACTTAATCATGACATTTATGCACTACGAAAAATCACCTCCACTTCAGAGATGTTGCTCAAAGCTAGGACCATATGGAAAACTTTTAATTCTCCTTTTACCACTCTCGAAAGAACTGCAACTAAAGTGGAAGCAGATAATCTTGTTGACTTCTACACATGCTTGAGTGCCATTGTACCAAGGGGAAAGCAGAAAAGAGTAGAGTTGATTACAAGCTTTAAGACAGTAAGGGATAGGTATCAAGACGTGTGTCTTGCTTGTGAGAAAGGAGATGTCACATATGAGGCTCCATCATTGATTAAAGAGAAGGCAAAGAAGATTGAGAAAAAAGAGATGACAGCTCGGATGTGGAGGCCTTTAAGAAACCTACCAGACAAATACGCAAGTCTTGCTGCAGAGAAATTAATGTCCAAAGAATGGTTTTTTGGAAAAAAGGATAAAGATCATTGCATGGAAGATTGCATCATCCAACAGGTCAAGCGTGATGCAGTAAAGAGTGCAATTGAATATTTATTGGGAGAAAAAAATATTCCAATTAGCCAATGTAAAATTGATCATAACATTGTGAGGCAGATGGCATCAGCTTTACCGTCAGCTAAACAGAAGGCTTGGGCGCATAAATGGGTGAAGGTAGAAGATGACTGTATGAGAAGTGACATTCCGGAAAATGTGTATGCATATGCATAAAAAGTCATCAATAAGCACACTCTCAGAAAAGAAAAAACTTTGAACAAGGGCTTTTTTTTCATACATGAAATCATTTCAGAGTCTGGAAAGAGTGTTGAGTGCAAGGGAGTTTCATTGAATGATTTTTTGTCCGACGACACTGCTTGGGAGAGACCTCAGCTTTTCTTTGTCTATGAAATATCACCGGATGACATTCGTCAACTCCTTGACATAATATTACATACCACCATTGGTAGAGTGGGACAATGTAATATAGTCATATTTGCTAATAAAGATGACAAGGAACAAATGTCCGCTACCCTAGAAAAACAATATGGCAATGAGCTTAAGATTTACAATGGTATATACTCAAGAAAAAGGGACAAGAGAGAATGCGGTCTCAAGATACAGAGTCTAGAAACCTTTTTCTTGTGCATGAAGAGCCCTTACAATGATCACTCCTTACAAAACAATATAAGAGGGAATGCAAAGAGATTGCAACTACTACTGGAAGAGCATGAAGCTCCAAGTCCCCTCCATCGCAACGCAAATCACTATGAAAGGCCAGCAAAAAGTGCTGATCTTTTAATTAGTATGATGGAATTTTTGCTACTGTCCGGATGGGAAGTCACATTGTGTCAAATGGGACATCTGTTTGAAGCTCTTATCAGAAAAGGACACAATGTAAATATTATTGAGAGGCTTGCTTGCTTGGAATACCTTGATACCGTGGCTTCTCTCACAATAAAGTTTGATAAGAAAGGTCCCCGATCTCACATGAAGAGGATGCTGACATAGAGATGATCATGTATGATGAGAGCAAGAAAGATAATGAAAATGATCAAAGCTCTGGATATAATAGTGACGACACCAGCGATAGCAAGGAAGCAGAAGAAGATGGATATGACACTGACCTTGCCTCTGAAGGTTACATAAAAAGACCACGAAGATATGTAGAGGTATGAAAACTTATGTTTAATTTTCTTTATTCATTTAAAGGTCTTTTTAAATTTATAGTTAATTTAAAATTTTGAATCTCATAATTATTTTATCCTTTTATAGGAGAAGGGAGAGGAGGAGGATGAGGAGGACATAGCTGGAGTAGAGAATATAGAAAGCTCATCTCAAGAAAGCAAAGCTACTCTGGCTATCCATCGGCGGATGACTCTAGAAAATAATCATACCTTGCAGCAAATGGAGAAGTCATTTCAAGTTAGGTAGAACAACCTCTTACTTTTCTATTCGATGAAGAGGACATTTCAATCCTCATAAACTTCAAGAAAGAGGTTAATGACAAGGTCATAATAGCCATCCTCAGGTTTGACACAAACTTTTTATTGACTTTATGCTTTTGTATTTCCATTGGATCAAATGAACTAATATTCTTTTCTTTTTATTGCAGTATGGTTTTACAACAGCTTCCCCTATATATACAAAGATGTGCATATATGGTTGATCCTCTTATTTCTAGTATACTTAGCAATAAGCAGAAGACCATAGATGATGTTTTTAAGTGGTTGCAACCTATTGATTTGACTGCGGCGCGAGTTATCTTTACTGCATATCACGAGGAGTGAGTATCAATCCCTACCTAGCTTATCTCTTACATTGTGGAGGATTATATCAAATAATAATTATTCTTAATTGATAATGCAGCTTGCATTGGAGCTTGGTAATTGTGGACATCTTAGCCAAGAAATTTTTCTTTGTCAATTCAATAGCATCTATCCATGGCAGTGTGTCATAGTAAGTATAACCTACTTGTGTCATAATTATGTTAATGAGATGCATCCTATGCAATGCGCACATTCATTTATGTTTTCTATTTTGATGTGTAGATCTGCTCGAAAGTTGGTAGGTGCTATAGATGCACTTATGCAAATGGAGGGTGACTTAGAAGATCAAATAGAGTATGTAACATGCCCTGCAGTGAAGCAGAATGATGACCACAGTTGTGGGTGGAGAGTCAGATATAACTGCTTTTTGCTCCTTGCTCAAATTTTTAATTTGAGAGGCGGTGAAACCTCATTGTCGACATATACAGACTTGCATCTATATGCATTTATGTCATCTACCATTAAGGCATTTATTCATAACGTGGTGGAGCATCCAGAGGAAACATTGGTTGCTACGCCCATAAGTTGTCCTAATGTAACCACTGTATTGGACGAAATGGGGAGCTCTTCTGAGGTTAGGGTCATCATTAGCAAGCAACCTCGTGTTTTGACTTTTGGTAGCGAGGAAGTTACAATCCTCTCCGACCCTTTGAAAGAGGCTAATGACAAAGTCATGATGGCCATCCTCAGGTTTGATATGAACATCTCTTGGCTTGATACTTCAATCATTTGATTCAATCTGCTTCTAACATTTGTTTATTTATTGTTGCACTTTCCTAGATCAGTACAGAATCGCGTCTGTATGCTCGATTCTCTTCTTTCAGCTGTACTTAGTGATACTAAGAAGACAGTAGATGATGTTTGTTCAATTCTACAACCTTTAGACTTGGATGGCATACTAGTTGTCTTTATGCCATACTATGAGAAGTAAGTATGGTCTCAATCTTTCTTTTACTCTCTTATTTATAATATTGTGTCAATTAATACTTAATATTGTGATAAATCTTATCGCTCTTTATTGGTGATGTAGTTCACATTGGAGCCTGATAGTATGGGATCTTGATGACAACCATTGTTGGTTTGTCAACTCATTTACAGGCTTTCACGGGGTGTTCAGGTAAGTGTTCTTTTATCATATCATTATGAACATGCATCTTACTATTTACTACACAAATTCACTTTGTCATATGTCATGATGGACAGGTCTGCAAACAAGTTAGTTTCTGCAATTATGAAAATCAGGGAGCATCAAGACCAACCAAATTTCCAGACACGCCTCGCAGTGGAGCAGAAAGACATGTTTAGTAGTGGGTGGAGAATTGCCTACAACTTCATGTTGTAGAGATGTTGTATCTCAATGAAATTTTTGAACATGTCTCAATAGAAGCATATACCAAGCTCGAGCTACAAGATTTTGTGGCTAAGACTGTTCACTATCTAACTGCTACCATTGGAAAACAACATGATGGACTCAATGAAGAACCTAAGGGAGCCAAAGAAAAAGAAGAGACAATTCAGTCTCCTTCTATATCACAGCCTCAAGTAGAAGCATTACAGTCTACACTTGAATTACAGACTCAATGCATTCTTCCTACATAAGAAGTGGAGACTCAATGTGCATCTACAACATCACATCTTGTAAAGGAGGAAGAGATTAAGTCTATCCCGATTGCACCAGAAGTAGAATCTCAATGTACACCATCCACACAAGTAGAGACTCAATGTACTCTTAGAGAATCACAGCCTCAAGAGGACTCATCAGACTCTATTCAGTTGTAAAACATGTAGAAAGAAACATGAGTCCTTGAAGATTTTTATCTTGTTTGTATTGATTAATGATAGTGTTTTTTAAACTTATGTTAAATGTTGCAATACATTAGGATATTTTATGATATTTATTCATTACAATACATTAGGTTTTACTTTTTTGAAAGTCTAATTTATTATGTACAATAAATATCTTATGATGAGAATCTAATAATTATATCATTCTTATGTTCCATCACTTTATTTTATAGATTTCAATGTACTCAAAATCTATCATTTATTATGTACAATAAATATCTTATGATGAGAATCTAATAATTATATCATTCTTATGTTCCATCACTTTATTTTATAGATTTCAATGTACTCAAAATCTATCATCTCACATGTCTCGTATTACGGTCTTGCATCAGCAAGTCTAACTTATATTATATTAAAAGAATATCTCATGATGAGATTCTAATAATTACTAACTTATATTATATTAAAAGAATATCTCATGATGAGATTCTATTAATTATATCATTCTTGTGTTCCATCATTTTATTTTATAGATTTCAATGTACTATCACTGTCTTACATGTCTCAAATGTCTCCCATTACGGTCTTGCATCCCATCATTTTATTTTATAATGTCTCGCATTACAGTCTTGCATCTAGTCATCTCAGCCTCTACCAATTCTTTATTCTAAATCTTTCATCCCACATTATGAGTCTGTAGTTCTATAAATCCCCTAGTAGTCGTTCATCTTCTATATCTCACCCGCAGCAAACACTTCTTCCACTTTGCTCTTCTTACCTTACTCCTCTCCTCAAGCTTGCTCCTTCCTCTCCTTAAGCTTGCTCCTTCCATCTTGCCCGCAGCCTTGCCTCCTCTTCTCAAGCATACTCCTTTCATCTTGCCTTACCTCCTCTAGTTACCTTCCTCACTCTCGTTACCTTCCTCACCTCGTTCGTCTTCTATATCTTTCCTCACTCTCGTTACCTTCCTCACCTCGTTCGTCTTCTATATCTCACCCGCAGCAAAAACTTCTTCCACTTTACTCTTCTTACCTTACTCCTCTCCACACTTCTTCCACTTTACTCTTCTTACCTTACTCCTCTCCTCAAGCTTGCTCCTTCCATCTTGCCCGCAGCCTTACCTCCTCTTCTCAAGCATACTCCTTTCATCTTGCAGCCATTATGGATCTTTTTAAGGTAATCGATTCTGTCGAGCAAGCCATTATCAGCCTCAAAGAATGGATTGCTGAGAACCAAGGAAAGAGAGAGGAGAGAAAGCAAAATCCAGCTCCATTAACCCAGTACGAGAAGGATGACTTTGCTTGTCAGAAGGGCTTAGAGAAGGAAGAGGAAAGAAAAATAAGTATGGCTACTACTGAAATAGATAAATTGCAGTCATATAGGAGAGAGTTGATAGACTTTCAAAGTGAGATATCTTCGCGTGTGGCTCGTTATGGAAGATTTTCCCCTGAGGAAGCGCAAGCCATTCGGAATAAACAAAGTGTTATGCAGGAGAAAATTCATCAATCCTTACTTCTCTTCTATAATTTTAACTACATCGATGAGGATGAGATGAGCTCAGCTCTTGAATGGGTTGAATTTAGGCTAAAGACTTGAAAATAGAAAATTCATCAAATTGAATGGCTGTAGTCTTGAAAATAAATTTGCCTTCCAGTGAGAGTCTTATTGTAACTTTTGGTGTAATTTGCCTTCCAATGAGAGTCTTATTGTAACTTTTAGTATTTTTCAACACCTAAATTATAAATATTGTGAGAGTTTGCTACTTCCACTTGTAACTTTTGAAAGTGTTTCCTAAACACTATTATAAATATAAAGAGAGTTTACAATTAATGAACCACTCTTTTTTGTGTAACTTATCTCAGGCTTAACTTTTGAAGGTGTTTATTAACACCATTAAATATTAAGAGAGTTTACAACAACCGAATCTTATTTTTTCATGTAACTTATCTAGGCTGCGTTAAATTTTATAATTTTAGTTTCATGTCTTTAAAAAATATATTAAAAAATGCTTGTTTTTATGTTTTTATATGTGCTTTGAAGATTGGGTTTTTCTTAAATTTTATCTGAAAACTAGTCCAAAAGTATATGTAAAAATGAATTTGTACATTGACAAGTCCAAAATTAATGAAATAAGTGTTTGTTGTAGTCTTTAATGCGGAGTACATAAGCATGACCGGTTTCACTGCTGTTGCGGAAACTCTGGTTGATTTGGTTTCTCACGGTGAGAATCCTGGATGTGTTCTTGGCATCGTAGAGAGCTGCGAACACTCGGGGGGGTCACTATGTATAAACCTTCTATATCACGTGCGTTCAAGGCCTATATTTAAAATCCCTTATCTGTAAATTTTTTCATTTATAAAATGTACCCCTTTTCTATACAAATCTGTAAATTTTTTCCAAAACTATTTTAAATAGTCCCTTATGTATATTTATTTCTGTAAATTTTAGGAATAGAAAATATCCTTCTGTCGAACTCACGTGATAGGGTTACATATGATGAGTGACCCCCCCGAGTGCGAACATATCCCATGCTTCTTTTGATGTCTTGACTGTGTTGAGCTATCCTAGCATGACATCTTGCACATTTTGCTTGATCAGGTGATAGGCATACTTGTCTTTCTCATCCCATTCTGCTTGAGCTCGAGCAATGGGAGGATCTGCTACTGGTGCGGAAACTGTTTGTGTAGATGTAGATCCCGATGTAGATTCCGTTGCTGGTGCTGTGACAACAGATGGAGTAGAGCTACTGGTGGTTGGATCGGCCAATGGTCTAGGTGAAGACCCATCGACATACTCCCATTTGTCCTGAAGCACAAGAATGGTCTCCATTCGGTATTTCCATGTACCGTAATTGGAGTTGTCTAACTTAGCAGATGCCTCCAAATTGAGGTTGCTAGTCGACATGGTGGAGAAAATGTACTAAAAAAAAGTGTCCTGAAAAATCTCTGTATGAATCAACTGCAAATACACTGAAGATGCCAAGTGAAATCTCTGAACCGTCGGTGAAGATAGAACTGCAGTATATAAAATCTGATCTGTGTTACAAGGGTTGTGGCAATGATGCCGGGAATAGCCAAGAGGCTTTACAAGGCTGAAAATGACGTGCACGATGCCATGAGATAGCCGAATAGGCTTTACAATGGTGGCATGTGTGTGTGAAATCAAATGTTATCTGCCCACTGAATCAATTTGCAATGCCTCTGAACTCTGAAGTCTGCTCACTGAACTGATGAACGTAAGGTTTCAAGTAATGTAATGATGTGAAATCGGATGTGAGCGTATGGACTGACTCCGAGTAGGTACTAGTCGGGAATTTCGGGCATGGCTTAGATTGGCAACTTGGGAAAATTCAAAGCGTCCCCTCTATGGCGATCTAGTCTACTTTGATCTAGATCTAAACCAACCGTCGATCGATGAAAGAACAGCAAATAATTCCTTTTCTTTTGTTCTTTTTAAGTGTTGGGTCAGATGCGTCGATGTAGAGGCAAATGTGCGTGAAGGAAGTGGTTTTGTCGGCGAGGCTCAAATGTGAGTGTAACTTGCACCGAAATGTGCGCATGATGTGACGAGCGTGTAGAGCACGAAAAAATGAGCGACTTTCCTTTTTGGAGCGCCCTCAAATTCTTCCTGGATCAAGAGATATGACTTGATCTAGGTGGAGGGGCAAAAGGAGTGCAAATGTGCTCAATGATGATGTGTCACTGTGAGTCACATGCAATGATGATGTGGCACTATGCTTAGCAAGAGGTGTGCCAGTGAAGCTCTGTGCTGAGGTGGCAGGAGTGTGCACATGCAGTGTGTGCACAGTGTGCCTGGCAAGGGACTGTGCCTGCAGGGGTCAGTGCTGAGGTGGCACAGATGATGTCAGTAAGGTGACGTGATAATGCTGACGTGGCACTAATGACGTGTCCCTGATGACATGTCATAGGTGACGTGGTTGATGATGTGTCACTGATGACATGGCACAGGTGACATGGCAGTCGGTGATGATGTGTTAATCGGTGATGACATGTCTGTGCTGACATGGCAGCTCTGGCAGGGTGACGTGGCAGATGAGATGACATGGCCTGTGATGTGTCTGCCTATGTGGTAATGCTGATGTGGGCTGCTGTCGTGGCAGTCGGCTGCCACGTGTCAGCTGGATGATGTGGTAGATAGGATAAGATGATGACATGGTAGACAGGCCACGTGTCACTTGGTTGACCACACCTCAATGTGGTGAGGTTGAGGATAAGATATCCTCCCTCGCTGCCACGTGTCGCTAGGAGGGCGACCGGAAGTGTCTTGTCGAAATCTCTGAGATGCGGATGGAATCTCGATATTCTGTCGCCTTCTCCGATGGTCTGTTGAGAAGGCTCGTTGGAGGCGGCTTTGAGAGGCTCTATGGAGCCTTGTTGCAGGGTTGATGGCTGGCGGGAGGCCCATTGCGGGCTGTTGTTTGAAGGAGCCGTCGGTGGGCTTGGTGCTGCTGATCGTCGAGGAGCCTTCGGAGGCTGGAGATGCTTGGGCGCAGCTTCTTGTTGGCGGCGGCTATGGCAGCGGCGTGCTGTAGATGTTGCTTGTAGGAGACGTGCTGAGCCGCCGATAATGGATAAGCAGCCGTTGAAGGGAGACTTGCAAGAGGCTGGGCTTGTCAGTTGTCCTACTTGATGAAGTTGTAGCTTGTCGTTGTCGCTAATTAGAGGCTGCATAGCGTAGTCGCCATAGATAGTGATCACCGAAAAACGTGTAGGAGCCGAGAGTTGAAGCTGTTGATCAGAGGCCCGTGGACGTTGCTTGACTTAGTTGCTGCTGCAGAGGAGCTCCTTGTGGAGAGGTTGCGTTGCTGGTGGCGCCCGTGTGTGTGCGCAGATGGAGGCGACCTTTGCGTAGGACTTGTTGGAGCAAAGGCTTTGGACTCTCTATCGTCGATGAGCGGCCTATGAGCCGGTGCTGAGCATGAGGCATTGTGAGCTTGGAGCTCCTTCGCTGGTGGTTGGAGGAGCCTTCGGTAGGCTGTGGGGCTCCTTGCTTGCAGGTTTAAAAACTATGGTGCTCTCTCTCTCCTTCAAAGGCTCACTAGTACTAAGAGAAAGTACAGAGCTCTCTTTCTCGGATATTTGGAATTAGAAACCTCCCAGCTCTCTTTCTCACAGATTTAAAATCCGAAACCTCCCTCTCTTTCACTGAATCTCTCCAAAAAACACTCAAAGATTGAAGAAGAAGATACTTTCTCTCACACCTCAAGAAGCTCTCAAATCAAATCGAAACTTCGAACAAAAATTTTCTTCACATGAACGGAAATCTTTCACCAACGGAATGAAAGATAGAAACCTCTCAATCTCTCAATCTCTCTCACTCTCACAAGAAGAGCAATGCCTCAGCGGAAGGCAAGGGAGCTCTGATACCATGACAAAATATGAAGAGGGGAGAGGAGAAGAGTGGAGATGAGGAGAGAGGGCACAGCTAGAGAGCACACCACAAATGACTAACTGTACACTAGATTTAGTTGAAAAAATAGAATATATACAAACCCTTTTAGGGTTAGGGTTAGGGGATCTAACCCTTTCCTTTATAGCACTCTATAAGGTTAGTGCTATGCACATATGATCACGTGATGGTGCTATGCACACATGATCAAGATGGCTCATCAAGAAAAACTTGTAGGAGGCGACTGCCAAGAAGAGAAGATCACCAACCGTGCTATGAAGAGGATTAAAGAAGAGAAGACCACACAAGAAGCTGTGAACTTCTTAAACCAGAAAGTGACAAAGAAACAGTCAGGGAGCAACCAAAGTCTCATGCGAATCAAAGGTGATAAAGAACAGCCAGGTTTCGCGACCAAGTAGTAAATAGTTAGAGGCAAGCAAGAATGACCATCTACGAACATAGTACCTGTGAACACGATAAAGGAAACGAGGTCACAGTACCCTTGAACTCTCTCTTGTTGTTGCAACAGAGATATTGGAGAATGGAATACTTAAGAGATTGCCCTACATAAGCTTATGTGGTAAGCCGAGAGAGATCTCACGGGAGAGCGGGAAAGGAGAGTAAGCACCAACCAAATAAACCTTGTGTAGTGAAGTATGTAGGGTAGATAAAGTAGGAGGCCTGAGTTTCCTTTACGTAGTAATATTATCATGTAGGTACAGGATGATATAAAACCAAAAGTCGACCCATGCAAACGTAACGCAACAAGCTACAACTGATGCCAGAGCATCAAAGACCCAAAGATGAAGACCATGACATGGTAACTACGAGCTCCATAGCTTCAAAGAGACCTAGATGAGCGTAGGTACATATTCACAATCTAAGGTAAAGATACGGGACATCTGCGAGCTCAAAGCTACAAGGAGCACCGTGACCAGTGCCAAAGTGAGCTACCATGCAACCAACTACCAGCTATCGATAGAAAATAGTCTAGGGGATCACGGACACAACTTAAGTACCAGCTACCAGCTATCAAGTAGATAAAACGATCAAGGACACAACTTAATAATAGAGTAAGATGATTGAGATGCTTGTCTACCAAAACCAGAGGTGAAGTAAAGGTGAAGGAGTGAGATAGAGGGAAAGCGAGGTCAACCGGAACGACACGGTACGTGAGAAGATGCCATCACGTAAAGGTAGGGTAGTGCTTTAGTTGCACATGGAGGAGGAAAGAATGGAGGTGAGGTAACAGATTGAGACGAAGCTCAGGAATATAAGCGATAGATTGGAGGCTATAAGAAAACAATACAACGTCTGTGCTCAACAGATAACAGGATCTCGTATGCAAGAGAGAAAAGCAGATAGTATGGAGAATCAAAAATTTGATTACTGTAGAACTGATACAATAGATGGCGGTGCCTCCCAGCCGTGCGCTCCTATGAGAGAAGCTTCGATGGCATGCTGGAAACAATAGAGGACGGAGGCTAGATGCTGAGGAATCAGGGTTGTTATAGCCAGTGATGAAATGGTCTTCACGGGCTTGCTCTTATATAGCCACACAAGTAGTCGGTTAGAGCCAATTGGGTGACCGACCCAGTCTGCCCAAAACGGTTGACTGGGGGTCGATCTCGAAATAGGCCACCAACCACACGATAGAACCGGTGCGCAAAATAGAGCAACTTACCTACAGTCTCCGTTCGGCCCAGAGCCATCCGGGATCATCTAAGGTTCCAAACGGCCCCGCAACCCGAGAGTGGGCTGCCCGGAGAAATGCTCCATCTACCCTCAGTGCGGTCAGTCATGGGATTCCTTCCCGCACTTGCATGTAGCCTAATTGGCGGTGTGCCAACTCTATCTGAAGCCATCCAGCCATCAGGCCACACATGGCCCCCATCTGATGTCCAAACCAGGACCTACCGGATAACCGAGCTACTCAAATGCCTTCTCCTCATATGGGGGGCTTAAAGTAGAGTTAGCTAGTTCTCGCATAGTTACACGAGAGTGGAGCATTGATATCTAACACCCCCCCCTCAATGTCCATCCGCAACTGAACTTACTTTTTCGGTCCAATGCCAAGTCGATGAAGATGCCTCTCTAGGAAGTCTCTTCCAAGAGCCTTCGTGAAGATGTCCGCAGCATTCTCTGTAGTTGGAGAGTACACCAAGTCGACCTCTCCATCCATGATGAGCTCGCGTACAAAGTGATATTGAATCTCAATGTGTTTTGTGCAAGCGTGGAACACAGGGTTCTTTGCAATCGCCATGCAACTCTGATTGTCACATGACAACTACATAGGCTTGTTCTGCACTGCACCCATGTCCCCTAAAATCCTCCTCAACCACACTGCGTCGCAAGAAGCAAAGCATGCTGACTTGTACTCGGCCTCGGTAGAAGAAAGAGCAACTGTGGGTTGCTTCTTGCTTACCCATGACATAGCTCCAGATCCAAGTGAGAAACAATAACCTATCACTGATCTCCTGCTGTCCGCATCTCCTGCCCAATCTGAGTCACAGAATCTGGTCAAGATGTTGCCCTTGGTATAGGTGATGCCATAATCAAGTGTGCCTTTGATGTATTTCAGCACCCGCATCTCTGCCCTCCAATGGTTCTCCCGGGGCTTATTGGAAAACCTGCTTAGTACACCAGTCGCAAAGCTGATGTCCGGCCGCGTGTTGCACAAGTAAATCAAGCTGCCCACAAGCCTTCTGTACTTCGCTTCGTCCACCAGTGGTGATATATCCTTGTTTGAGAGCTTCACGTCAACCTCCATAGGGAAACCAACTATCTTGCACTCAGCCATGCCAAATGCCTTCAGTCTCTCTCCAGCATACTTCAGCTGTGAAATGAAGATCTGTTTTGGCTCTTGCCAAACTTCAATCCCCAAACAGAAATGCATCAACTGTCATTTCAAACTCTCTTCCTAGCAAATGCTTTGTCTGCGAGATCTTCTCTTTGACATGGTTCCCTGTTATGACAAGGTCGTCCACATAAAGGACCATGATCATACACTTGCCTCCTTCTCTGAAGATATACAAATTTGCATCAGATGGGCTCCTCCTAAACCCATTTTGCAAAAAGTAGGCATCAATTCACTGGTACCACACTCGTGGGGCCTGTTTCAGCTCGTAAAGTGCCTTCTTCAGTTTACAGACTTTACCTTTTGAATCGAGGATCTCAAAACCTGGTGGTTGTTCCACGTATACCTCCTCCTTGAGATCTCCATTCAGAAAGGAAGATTTTACATCCATCTGAAACACGGGCCAACTTCCGTGGGTAGCTAAAGCCAAAACACTACGAATTGTGGTTAGTCGAGTTATGGGAGTAAAAGTATCCTGATAATCAAAACCATGTACCTGTGCAAATCCTTTTGCCACGAGCCGAGCCTTGTACTTATCCAATGTGCCGTCGGACTTGTACTTGGTCTTATACACCCACTTGGTGCCGATTACCTTGCATTTTGGTGGTCGATCCACAAGTTCCCAAGTGTTGTTCTTCATTATGGAGCCATACTCCGACTACATAGCCTCCATCCACCTATCATCACCCTATGCCTCTTCAAGACACTTGGGTTCTTCAGCATGGATCACCTCTTTCATCAAAGCGTATTTGACCAAGTGTTCCTACGCCCTTCCTTGCTCCTTTAATCTCTTGGACCGCCGGCGGTGTTCGGATGGTTCCTCCTCAATGACGAGAGGTTCTTTGCCGTCCAAAAGCTGCTTTACCCACTTTGGGAATGGCCATTGCCGTTGTGGTTCTGTAGGCTCTTCTTCATCTTCTTTGTCTTGAATCCTCCCAAGCACCGTTGGGGGAGTTCAGTCTTCTGTTGGTGGCGGTACTAGATGGATATCCTGGTCCTGGTTGTCTGGGAAGGAAGCATCCTCCTCCAATTGATGCGGCTGTTCTGAGAAGACCACATCGCGACTTACAATTACCTTCTTGGTAACAGGGTTATAGAGATGGTAGCCCTTCGCCTCTTCACTGTAGCCCAAGAAAATACACTTCCGGCTCTTCGGTTCCCATTTGGTCCTGTTAGCGTCAGGGACATGCACAAAACAGTCACATCCAAAAACTCTGAAATGTGCAGCTGAAGGTTTCTTACCAGAAAAGGCCGGCAGTGGAGTCATCCCATTCAGAGCCTTCGTGTAGCTACTATTCAGGATGTAAACTGCCATGTTACATGCTTCAGCCCAGAAAGTCTTTGGCAAATCTTTCCCTTTCATCATACTCCGGCCCATTTCCCAGATGACGTGCATCTTGTGCTCTGCTACTCCATTTTGCTGTGATGTATGTGGCGGGGGTTTCTACCTCTTGATTCTGTGACTTTTGTAGTAACTTTCGAATTCAGTTGATGTGAACTCTCCACCTCTGTATGATCTCAACTTCCTCACCTTCCTCCCCGATTCTTTCTCGACCATTACATGCCATTCCTTGAACTTACTAAAAGCCTCGTCTTTAGTCTTCACGAAATATATCCATATCCTTCTATTGTAGTCGTTGATCAATGTCATGAAGTAGTAGGAACCACCCAAAGCTTTCGTCTCCATCTTTTTGCAGAGGTCCGTGTGAACGAGCTCTAGAGGAGCCTTTGCCCTGCTGGCCTCTTTAGGAAAGGGATGCCGATGCTGCTTGCCCATCATGCAAGCTTCACATACATCGGGTAGATCTGGAATTTCTGGTAGGTCTGCAATCATTCCACTTTTATGCATCTCCTTCAAAGAACTAAGGTTTAGATGACTAAATTTTTCATGCCACAGCTTAGTGTTCTTCACATCCGCTCGAGCACTGAAAGCTAAGAGTTCGTAGATGTTGTTGTGCCGTGTATCTTTACCAACGACCTTCCCTTAAAGATCCAAAATCTGTGCGCCATTCTTATCGAAGTGAACTTTGAGGTCCCGATCCATGATCGCATAAACGGACAACAAGTTCCTCTTGATATCTGGCACATAAATGACATCGGACAACTATTTTACAACTCCATCTGACTTGAGAGCAATCGTACCTTTTCCTTTTGCTGGACATTTTGCATCATTGCCGACTGCTACCAGGATGTCATTCCCTACTGGTTGTAGAGAGGTATACCAATCCTTCTGACTGGTCATGTGGCGTGATGCACCACTGTCAATAATCCACGGTTCATCTGCAGGTACATGAACTGCCTCTATGCAAATCTCCTCAATTGCTACGAATAGCTCTACTGGTACTGCCTGTGCGCTATTGCTGGACTCTTTCTTTACTCCGTTCTTCTCATCTGCAATCTTCTTTCGGCACTCATTTTGCTTGTGCCCTACCTTGTTACAATAGAAGCACTTGATCTTCTTCTCTCTCTTTTTATCATCAGAAGAAGATGGGTTACCAGAGTCCTTACCCTTACCTTTCTTTGATCCAGTGTAGAAAGCTAAATCTTCTCCAGTCCTCGTCTTTTGACGCATCTCCTCCTCCAGAAGCATTGCGCTGAAATCCTCAAAGTTGAGGGGCGGATTTCTGTTCTGCGTATTCAGCACCATAACAAGACCGTCGTACTTTGGTGGGAGAATTCGTATGCACCTTCGTGCTAGATTCTCACTGGTGATGGTGATGCCAATCATAGTCATCTGATCACGCAGATTCTTCACCCTGGTGATGAACTTCTCTGTCGCTTCAGACTCAAACAGTTTCTCGTTCGCGAGTTGAGTCTCCAGATTCTCAATCCGCGTTTGATTCATGGTCTCGTACTGATTTTTCAAGACCGTCCATGCCTCCTCTGCTGTGGTGACATGTTGAATTAACGCCATGACGGAATCACTTACACTGCAGACAATAGAACACAGTGCATCTGCATTTCTTCTTGTCCACGTGACAATCTCATCCGCCGTTGGTACTATCTGTTGTGCTGCATTGGTCGGATTTGATCTCGGAACCGACTTCAGGTCCACCCCAGTAGTAGTATCCCAAAGCTCATATGCGTTTAGGATGGTCTTCATCTTGAACTTCCAGAGTGGATAGTTAGTGCCGTCCAACTTTCCGCTTTCACCGAATGGTGGGATTCGCAGTCTTGCAGGCTGGGCCATCTCTCACAATCTGCTCGCAAATAGAAACACACTACCAAATCTTTTTGCTAGAGTCCAGGCTCTGACACCATGTAAGAAAACAATACAATGTCTGTGCTCAATAGATAACAGGATCTCGTACGCAAGAGAGAAAAGAAGATAGTATGGAGAATCAAAAATTTGATTACTGTAGAACTGATACAATAGATGGCACTGCCTCCCAGCCGTGCGCTCCTATGAGAGAAGCTTCGATGGCATGCTGGAAACAATAGAGGACGGAGGCTGGATGCTAAGGAATCAAGGTTGCTGTAGCTAGTGATGAAATGGGCTTCACGGGCTTGCTCTTATATAGCCACCACAAGTAGTCGGTTAGAGCCAATTGGGTGACTGACCCAGTCCGCCCAAAACAGTCGACTGGGGGTCGGTCCTGAAATAGGCCACCGACCACATGATAGAACCGGTGCACAAAATAGAGCAACTTACATACGGTGTCCGTTCGGCCCAGAGCCATTCGAGATCATCTGAGGCTCCAAACGGGCCCCGCAACCCGAGGGTGGGCTGCCCCGCGAAATGCTCCATCTACCCTCAGTGCGGTCAATCATGGGATGCCTTCCTGCACTTGCATGTAGCCTAGTTGGTGGTGTAGCAACTCTATCTGAAGCCGTCCAGCCATCAGGCCACACATGGCCCCCATCTGGTGTCCAAACCAGGACCTACTGGTTAACCGAGCTACTCAAATGCCTTCTCCTCACATGGAGGCTTACAAGTAGAGTTAGCTGGTTCCCGTGTAGTTACATGAGAGTGGAGCATTGATATCTAACAGAGGCCACGTGTAGGAAGATAGCAATATAGGTGGAGTATAGAGGTGGCTAAAGAAGTCATAGCAGAGGTAGAAAAAGGTAAAGTAAGTAGAGGAGAATATAGGCTAAGTAGGGGGTTTTTAATATAGTAAGCTACTGCACTTAGTAAGGGCACCGCTTAGTAGGTCATCAACCTTATCACGCAATCAAATAGAAAAGGTAGAGCAATTTGAAATCCTATTGTTATATTTAGGAGTAAAATGTAAAATAGGGAATTTTAGGGTCATAATGAAGACCCCCTTATTCTTTGAAACTTTGTATGCCAACTATATTACTCCAGTAGGCAGAAGCATACCCAAGATTTATACCAATTGTGTGTTAGCATAGAGTCCTTGGAATAATTAACATTACTAAAATTACATGAAGGAGAAATTCTTATAGTTCCAAGAATTGACAAGGGTCCAAACATATAGTATTGGGGTTAATCAATTAAAGGTACATCCAAAAAAATGGGGGGTTAATTAAAAGAAGCTTCCAATTACATTGATATTTGAATACAGTAAAATCTTTCGTACAAAGAGATGCTACCACCATATCCACTAGGTAAGCTGCATCAAACCAACATAAAATGTTAATAAAATGTGTATTGTATGACGGGTAATAATGTGTACGTGTGTTCATGACACAAATAATAAGCATGTGAGTGTGTGTGTCAGTGTGTATAAATTTGCTTGTGTTTGGGTACATTTGAGTATATAAAAAAGCCTCTCTATGTGTGTGTGTGTGTGTGTGTGTGTGTGTATTTGCATGTATGTGTGTTGTATAAGTGTGTGTGTGTGTGTGTGTATGTGTGTGAGTGTGTGTGTGAGTAAGTGTGTGCATGTGTTTGTGCATGTAAGTGTATGTAGCCTCTGTGTGTGTGTGTGTGTGTGTGTGTGTGTACAGTGTATGTGTGTGTGTGTGTGTGTGTGTGTGTGCCCACCCACATCCCTAGGGGAAGGTCCACATAGTGGGGAGTAATCCCACCAAGTGAAACTTACCCCCCACCTAAGAGTTTAATAAGTTGATTGATGTCAAACTTTATACTTGGAAATTTATTATTTATAAAAACCCTAATATTTTTTGTAATAATAAATGTTTTAAACCATTTTTCTCAAAAAGATGAATTAATCTGAGAAGATCAATATAGGCACAAGTGAAATGTGATGCATTATACAAAAGTGGTAAGACTTGTGAAATACAAACTTTATAGGCACAATTTTTGGGCCTATTACTATTTGAATGAATGAAAGAAATATTAGGGCAAGGTAATTTATCCTTCTTCCAACATGTGCGTGTTTCAAAGTCACCAACATTCCTTGATTTTTTTGGTTAGTAGAAAAGATTTTGTATGATTTTTGAAACCACAGTAGCCAAGGGTTTGTGTAATTTTAATTAAATTATGGAGTGATTCGATAAGACTATTGGGTCCTTGATGTGGGATGGCTTCAAAACACGAGGTAACATCAAATGTAAAGATAGAGTACATGTGTTTGGCCAGGTTTACAAGGAAATCATACTGGTTTTGGATAATCCAGTATGCATTAGTTCTAACCCGTGAAAAGGTAAATAAATCTTTGTGTAGCATTTCCGTATATTCTTGTATACCAATATCTAAGGCTTTACGTAGTTTAGTAATATGGTCAGTAATGTTTGAGAATATGCAATTATGAGCATTAGTTAGCCATCTAAAGGAGTTTTTGTGAATTTTATAAGTACCCATAATGTATGGGATAGAAGAACAAGCAGGGATGTTAATATGAAAGGGTTGAGAAAAGGTTGTAACAAGATTAGTAATTTCCCCTTCATTGGTGGTAGAAAGCGAGAATTTAGGGGAATTAAGTCGTTGAAGGGCTAAGCTTCTAATGAGAGACTTACAGATGAAAGTAGGGGTTTGGGCTGATTTGTTTAAGCCACAAATGAAAAGGTGGTTTTATTGAGATATCTAATTTCATCAACAATATTGGGGTATTGAGTCCACGGTTCTTGATTAAACCTATGATTGGGGAAATGGCTATTGAAGTCCCTTAGGACAATGTTTCTAATAAAACTATGATGGTCAAGAGTTTCAATTATGCACATCCAGTTGCGTAGTTTTGACCAAGCGGTTTTTCATTCCTTAATGACTGGATAGGGGTTAATGGGAACCTGAGGAATGTGGTTTAGACCTTTTGTCATAAACGCCTGTAGGTGAGGATATCTGCACAAGGTAGGGTCTGTTGATAAAATGTGGGTACCAAATCCTTCAAATTTCCTAATAAAAGGTTTAAATCTATTTGAAGCAGAACATATGCAATCTAGGGGTTTGGGTTCAAAATTAGCAAATGTGTCAAAAGGTTTATAAAGTGAACAAGCTAAATTTTTAGAGTATTTCCAACTAAAACCTATATTAAATGCAGCAAAAGTTTTATCAATGTTAAATCTCTTGAAGACTTCTAAAAACACTTTTTCAAGTAAAATGAAGTCAAAAAGTTTATTAACAAAAAGTAGATGAATAAATCTTTTAGATCTAGTTTTCTTTTTACTGAGCACTCACTGAGCATAAGTAAGCCATTAGGTTCTTTAGTAAGAACTCTTACCTGATCATCTTCGGTATTGAAGTCAAGTGCTTTAGTCGTATCACCAAACTCTTCAGACCCAAGAAACATCTGTGGCTTCTTTGATGTGGACTTCATAGAACTGGAAGTAATGGACAGTCTTTTAGAATCCTTGCTCTTGGCTGGTTTGAGAATTGACTTATTCGTGTTGGAGATAGGGGTGTTGTGAGTAGTTGAGGAAGCAGGGGGGAGTTGGGGTTATATAGAGCTAAGTTGCGAGTTGCTTCTAACATATACTCATGGAACCAGAAGTAAACCAAGAGAGCTATTCAAATTTTGGAAGGGAAAGAGGCAACCCAACCAATAAAAACATAAACAAGAGTTGGTCCGGAAGAAAAATGAAAAAAGTGGGGAAGGTTTTGAAAAACGTACCACAGAAGATGATCGAACCAATGATAGAGGTTGAGCAAGAGGAATTAGGGTTAGATTTTTTTGCATTGACACTTAAGGGCCTAAAAGTGTTCCAATAGTTTTTGAGAAATTTTTTGGGTTCTCGAACTTTATCTTGATTAACAGGTCCTTTTGTTCTAGCAATGAGTGCCAAACTAGAACATTTTGAAGGGTCTATGTCCGAAAGTTTAATTTGGCTAAGCTTAAAGCAAAAGTCATTAGAAAGTAGATGTTTAGATTGGATGGCAGTAGACTTACAATAGTCTACAAAATCGGAGGGAAAGCTACAGATTAGAGCAAGGGAAGTCACAGAAAAAGGGTCTCTATGGTTTATGACCTAGAAATCCCATAATTTATGTTCTAAGAGAATAGAATCCAACTCAAGTTGTCACAGAGGGAGGAGAGGGATGGCTCCTGAAAAGGCTTGGGAAATACCTTTCTGTATTGAAGCTATAAGTGGTTGGGATGTCAAAGATGAAAGGGCCTCTTTTTCTTCATTATCCAGGAGATCAAAATCAACCAGAGGATTAACAATATCAGGTACGCTTTTACTTTCTATAGGGATAGGAGGAATCCCATTTATTTGGAAAAGTTTGTTCACAATGGATGGAAGGGTTGAAAAATAGAAGTTGAGGTCGCATGCATCTTGGCAGTCAACAATAGGAAGTGAGGAGAGTAGTTTGTTGAAAGCTTCTAAAAAATTAGACCGGTCTCTTTTTGAAGCAATCAATAAATCAATCCAATCATTGACAGAGGTAATGGTAAAGGCAGAGGGAGTCTTCTCCAGAGAGGCTTTTTTTTCAAAGTCTAATAATTTTTTGTGGAAATCAGGTCCTTTAAAATAGAAGAGGATGCATTGAGTACCAATAGGTGGAATAGGTAAACTGACATTAGTTGCAGAGTACCCCAACTTAACCAAGGATGGGGATCCAAGTAGTCTGAACATGAGGAGAAGGTTAGTCTGATAATAATTAAAAAAAGGGGGGGGAAACAAGATTACAAGGGAACTTAATAGTAATAATTACTTAAGAAATAAATATATGGTAGTAGCCCTAATTCAGTATCCCATCATATAAATGAACCATATATTTATTTCCAAGTAATATTACCAATAATTGAAATAAGAATTTAATTCAGAAAAGATACATATACTCCAAACATTATATTGATCTTTTGCTGAGTTGCAAAAATAATTTTTATTGATTTTTGATGAAATCCAAAGGAGATAACAATGTATCTTCAAGGGGTAGCCAAGGTAGTCGTGTATTTGATAACAATTATTCGAGGACAGAAGAACTATACCTGCCAACCAACCAAACAATAACGAAAGTTAGAACTTTACTAGTTATTGAATGGGTGCCAAGTATCCAAACATTCTTCCCTCGCTTGTCATTGCTTTCACGAATAATATACATCAAATATGCAAGAACCAAGGCTAGTAAATGTCGTATACCATGAGCTAAAAATAAAGCAGAAAGGGTAGGACCATATTAGGTGCAAGAAAAAACAAATTTAACTTGTATGGAAAAAACATTTACGAGCTTTCCATAAAGGAGGCATGATGCAAGTAAGAGGAGAAAAAAAGCCTACCATGTAGGAGGCACAATAAATTAGAAGTTAGTGAAATAATTTCCTAGCCTACCATAAAGGAGGCATTAAAGAAAATGTAATTGCTAAGCCTTCCATAGAGGAGGCACAATAAATGTTAGAAACAATTTAGAGAAAAAAAAAATTAATTGAACATTGCTAAAATTCCCAGCCTTCCATAAAGGAGGCATGATACAAGATAAAGGAAAAAAAAGAGGGCTACCATGTAGGAGGCACAATAGATTAGAAGCTAAGTTAGTGAAATAATTTCCTAGCCTATCATAAAGGAGGCATTACAGATACTGTAATTGCTAAGCGTTCCATAGAGGAGGTCCATAGAGGAGGTACAATAAATGTTGGAAACACATTAGAGAAATTGATTAAAGCTAGAATTTTATTGCATGGGTATACACTACCATGTTTATGGAGAACAAGATTATTTTATAAAAATAGACAAGATGTGATCATATACTCAAGGAAAAATTTTTCAATAAAAAAGTATCCAAACAAAGGTGCTTCCGAATTAGATTTCAACTACTTGTTTCTTATCTTTTCTTGCCAAATATGGTCGAAGCCTATATTTAGCTTCTTCTTCATGGGCTTTCTGCATTTTATGATTGATAAAAGCTATATAACTAAGCTTTTAATTAGCATTAATTCTAGCGGTTTTTTGTCCACAGTGGTTTTCATGCCCGATTCTTCCTGTAAGACAAGAAATAATTTAGTGAAAAGAATAGAATAAAGTATTATAAGAGTGTTAGTTAGAAAGTTAGCAAATAATTAGAGATTAATTGCATAATAAGTGATAGTGTATAGATATGCAAGACCGACAAGGAATTAATTACTAAAAAAATACACAAAGACACAACTACTAGGAATTTATCACCTAGAATTAAATATGCCCATGCAACAAGAAAGAGAGAGACCGCCGTTATAAAATGAAGTGCCTATGTAATAAGCAAGAGAGGGGCAATCAACCAAGGGGGTAACAGTATGAAACAGTAAATTATGCTCATCTATATGTAACTATTGAGAAGTCTACTTAATGGAGGGAGCAATGAAGAGCCACGTATTCCATGAGTGGTAGTGCATTGGTAGTTATAGGCCAATAGTGGTTAAGGCCGGTCAAGGTACAAGGCAAGCCAATAGTTCTAAGGAAAGTGAAGACGCCTAGAGAAGAAACCATGAGACTAAAGAGGCGCTGGCTTATTCAAGACAGGTTCACAGTAGGTGGTATAAAAAAGCCACAGACTAGAGTAGGGACTAAACGGCATCAACTAATGTGCGCACAAAGTACATTAGCTTGTGAGATTAATACTGTGGTGAGCGAAGAGACAGCCGATAAGTGAACTCCCAATCTCGAACCGAACAGCCAAAGAGTGATGAAAGGCAAGCAAAAAGAGGTAAGCTCACAAGCATGGAAAGAGAGCCGTGCACTTGTGTTTGGGAGATAGAGCCTAGCTCTTGCTTTAGTTTAGCTGATGGCTCGTCAAGAAAAACTTGTAGGAGGCGACCGCCAAGAAGAGAAGATCACCAAGCGTGCTATGAAGAGGATTAAAGAAAGCGAGTGCCAAAGACCTCACAAGAAGCTGTAAACTTCTTAAACCGAAAAGTGACAAAGAAACAGTCGGGGAGCAACCAAAGTCTCATGCAAATCAAAGGTGATAAAGAACATCCACGTTTCACGACCAAGTAGTAAATAGTTACAGGCAAGCGAGAATGACCATCTACAAGCACAATACCCGTGAACACGATAAAGGAAACGAGGTCATAGTACCCTTGAACACTCTCTTGTTGTTGCGACAGAGATATTGGAAAAGGGAATACCTAAGAGATTGCTCTACATAAGCTTATGTGGTAAGTTGAGAGAGATCTCACGGGAGAGCGGGAAAGGAGAGTAAGCACCAACCGAATAAACCTTGTGTAGTGAAGTACGTAGGCCAGATAAAGCAAGAGGCCTGAGTTTTGTTTACGTAGTAATATTATCATGTAGGTACGGGATGATATAAAACCAAAAGTCGACCCATGCAAACGTAACGCAGCAAGCTGCAACTGACGCCACACAATCAAAGACCCAAACACGAAGACCACGACATGATAACTACGAGCTTCACAGCTTCAAAGAGACCTAGATGAGCACAGGTATGTATTCACAATCTAAGTTAAAGATACGGGATAGCTGCGAGCTCGGAGCTACAAGGAGGACCGTGACCAACGCCAAAGTGAGCTGCCATGCAACCAACTGCCAGCTATCGACAGAAAATAGTCTAGGGGATCACGGAATAGATACTGACAGCTATCAAGCAGATAAAATGATCAAGGACACAACTTAATAATAGAGTAAGACGACTGAGACGCTTGTCTACCAAAACCAGAGGCGAAGTAATGGTGGAGTGAGATAGAGGGAAAGAGAGGTCAATCGGAACGACAGGATACCTAAGAAGATGCCATCACGTAAAGGTAGGGTAGTGCTTTAGTTGCACATGGAGGAGGAACGAATGGAGGTGAGGTAAGGGATTGAGACGAAGCTTAGGAAGATAGGCGATAGACTGGAGGTGACGTGTAGGAAGATAGGGATATAGGTGGAGTATAGAGGTGGCTGAGGAAGTCATAGCAGAGGTAGAAAAAGGCAAAGTAGGTAGAGGAGAATATAGGCTAAGTAGGGGGTTTTTAATATAGTAAGCTACTGCACTTAGTAAGGGCACCGATCAGTAGGTCATCAACCTTATCACATAATCAAATAGAAAAGGTAGGGCAATTTGAAATCCTATGGTTATATTTAGGAGTAAAATGTAAAATAAGGAATTTTAGGGTCATAATGAAGACCCCCTTATTCTTTGAAACTTTACATGCTAACTTTATTACTCCAGTAGGCAGAAGCATAGCACATATTTATACCAATTGTGTGTTAGCGTAGAGTCCTTGGAATAATTAACATTACTAAAATGGCATAAAAGAGAAATTCTTATAGTTCCAAGAATTGACAAGGCTCATAACATATAGAATTGGGGTTGATCAATTAAAGGTACATCCAAAAAAATGGGGGGTTAATTAAAAGAAGCTGCCAGTTACATTGATATTTGAATATAGCAAAATCTTCCGTACAAAGAGATGCTACCACCATATCCACTAGGTAAGCTGTATCAAACCAACATAAAATGTTAATAAAATGTGTATTGTATGAGGGGTAATAATGTGTACGTGTGTTCATGACACAAATAATAAGCATGTGAGTGTGCGTGTCAGTGTGTATAAATTTGTGTGTGTTTGTGTATGTTCGAGTATACAAAAAGTGTGTGTGTGTTGTGTGTGTGTGTGTGTGTGTGTGTGTGTGTGTGTGTGTGTGTGTGTGTGTGTTTGCATGTATGTGTGTTTTATAAGTGTGTGTGTGAGTGTGTGTGTGAGTAAGTGTGTGCATGTGTTTGTGCATGTTAGCATACATAGCCTGTGTGTGTGTGTGTGTGTGTGTGTGTGTGTGTGTATTTGCATGTATGTGTGTTTTATAAGTGTGTGTGTGAGTGTGTGTGTGAGTAAGTGTGTGCATGTGTTTGTGCATGTTAGCATACATAGCCTCTGTGTGTGTGTGTGTGTGTGTAACATGTAGGGAAATTTCTATACTATATATAATAGATGTTCTTCTCTCTTTAGAACTTACGGTCTCTCTCTATGCATATCACCTCCACAAAGCTCCCAAAAATGAGGTGTTAAAAAATGAAGCAATAATGCAAGAAATGGTGCCAAGCGATTCCCACATGGCACCCTATCTAGCCTCACCCCACAATCCTTTCCCAACACGCTCTGACCCCACCCACCATACTGTTGAATTCCATAGAAGATATTGATAAAGGTGCACATGTTTGTTGCTACTTCAATGTCCATTTCTTCCAAGGCCCAATTATGTGACATGGAATTGAAATAAGTCATCAGGTCACAACCTAAGGAAAAGAAGAATAATATCCTCTAAAAGTTGCATCAGGAGTTCTTGATGCCTAAGCATCTCACCTTTGACTCGTGGTGGATGCCAAACAAAATGGTAGATTGCTTAAAACATCAAAAGGAGTTTATTCAAAAGGCTACAAAGAGAGTCCCATCCAGTGAGTCTTGCTTATTGTCATAAGAATGACTAGAAGAAGGCCAATAATGAAGTAAAGAAAATCCTCGAGTCTTGCATCACAAAACTAGGACAATTCCACTTTGGAGATCAGGGTCAAAGAATGACTAATGGAATACTGTGTAAGTGTATCTTTCCTTCCTTTTTTGTACATCTTGAACTCTAGCTCTTTTTTCTTACTGCATATCTATCTCGTGGTCATACTATATAATGTTTCACATATATAGAGGCATGTGGCAGGCCAAGACTACACCCCTAGCAAATAGAAGTATGCATACAACAATGGTACCAATGCTCTCATCCAAATTCTTGAAGGGTAGAGGGGATGATTTCTATGATATCATTTTTTATGTAAGAAATTCTCAAACCTTAAACTCAACTTTGATTTATGCAAACATGCACATTATCAAGAGTGCTTATAAATGTGTACCTTTAGTTTCTTTGACATGTAGACTCATGAGGCTTGGAGAGCAACGATGCAAGGGGCGATGGTGATGACAACAAGGATGATCCAACGTAATATAAGTAATCTAACAACGAGGGCATTACCCTTGGGGAGGACACAGAGAAAGCAGGAGATGACTCCAGCAAGGACTCAAAGGATTAGGAGGAGAGAAATAGCAGCTCCAATAGTGAGTAGAAAGGATGGGGGCTTATGTGGCCTCTTATCAGTAAACGAGCTGGAGATTGGTATCCATCAAGC
The DNA here is from genome assembly GCF_047967505.1 of Dipteris shenzhenensis. Taxonomy (NCBI): domain Eukaryota; kingdom Viridiplantae; phylum Streptophyta; class Polypodiopsida; order Gleicheniales; family Dipteridaceae; genus Dipteris; species Dipteris shenzhenensis. The sequence goes on from NC_141605.1 coordinate 13,351,332, forward strand.
ACACAAGGATCAAATTTACGAGGTCTATATGGCTATAAGGTAGAGGTTTTTCCCACCTTGTTTAAAATAACTGTTAGATGTTTACAGATCATCGCAAATTGCATAAAGACAAAAGAAGGCATTGCTTCTTTCATAGTTCACTGGTGTGATCTGAGTTTTGCAGGTCTTCATAGCCATTGCCCTTATATTGGGAGATGGCCTTTACAATTTTGTCAAGATTACAATCATGACATTGAAGCTACTTTACATTGAATATAGAAAGAAAATACGTCTGCCTACCATCAATGAGAATGGTAAACGGATGTCCATATATAGTTCCTGTAATTCTAGGAGAAAGTTTTTGAAAATTAGAAGAATTCTATAAAACTAGTTATGCTATGATTCATGGTTAACTATCCTGATATGAACATCTTTTGCGATATTTTCATGATACTTAATAGGCAAACAAGAGCTGTCATTCGATGAACAGAGGAGAAATGAAATATTTCTGAAGCATACAGTACCTTTCAAGGTAGCTACAATCTGCTATGTCGTACTGGCTGCAATTTCCACAGGGGTTATTCCAAAAATATTTAATCAGATGAGATGGTACTATGTTTTGCTAAGCTATTGTGTAGCGCCTGTCCTTGGCTTCTGCAATGCCTATGGCTGTGGCATGACCGATTGGAGCTTGGTATCAACTTACGGAAAGCTTGGTCTTTTTATCTTCTCAGCCTGGGCAGGAAACAATGATGGAGTGATAGTCGGGCTTGCATCATGTGGAGTTATGATGGTTATTGTGTCGTGTTCGGCTGACCTGATGCAAGACTTTAAAACTGGCTACCTGACATTGTCTTCCCCAAGGTCCATGTTTGTAAGCCAGGTTCTAGGAACTCTTATGGGATGCATAATTGCACCGATGACATTTTGGATGTTTTGGAAGGCTTTTCCTAATGGAGTTCAGAATGGTCAATACCCAGCTCCTTATGCTGTGATTTACAGGGAGATGGCTATACTTGGAGTGCAAGGCTTCTCAGCTCTTCCCAAGCACTGCCTTCATCTTTCCTTTGCTTTTTTTGCTTCTGCCATTGTCATTGATGTTATTAGAGATTGTGTTCCTGCTAAGATTTTGCAGTTTATCCCAATTCCAATGGCAATGGCTATTCCATTTTATATTGGACCCTATTTTGCTATAGATATGTTCGTTGGCACTGTTATTGTGTTTGCCTGGCAAAGATTCAACAGAAAGAAGGCAGATGTGTATGCTTCAGCTGTGGCCTCAGGTTTGATCTGTGGTGATGGGGTATGGACATTGGTATCAGCTATTCTAGCCTTAGCAAAAAGGCAAGCTCCAATCTGCATGTACTTTCTAGCCACTGAAGTTTATTCCAAGTTAAATTTACCAAACTATTAACTGGAGATGGAAATTTTGTAATGTAAAGATTTTCTTGAAAATTTTTTCGTAATGCACTTTTAAGATGGAATATTTCTTTAAGAATTTAAAATTGTTTGTAGGGTACTCTTGCACTTGAGCAATCATCTGTTCTGATCTGGTTGCAAGAAGACCTATTCCTTATTGGATGATATCATTAGCAATTATATCTGCTCAGGAACAGGATAAGACGTGATAGAATGATCAGGATTATCAAAATTATCCTGAGTAATGTCAACATTATCCTGAGTAATGTCTGCACCCGATTTTAATGTGGGGGTCCACATATTTAACTAGACACCATGATCCTTTGGGCCATGAGTAAAGTTCATGAAGCACTTGAATGTTATGGTAGAATAGTTCAGATCAACAAAAACTTACCCTCCTACATCATCTGTGTGATGAGAACTTAAATGGATACTACGAAGTGGCCAGTACAACATAACTTTGAAATGCAGTCCTTAGTATTATGCATCTGTGTGTTGTTGAAGGTTGTCTTTTTCTCACAACTTGCATATAGTTCGATATGTTTGCAATCTCCATTTCTTAATTTTTAAGCTTTTTTCCCCCCCTTTTATTGGGGATTAGCTGGTTGATACTAAGGTCGACGATATTGTTCTTACTTGCCCTTCTTGGTTGCAATTCTGTGTGATGCTTCAAGTTTAAGTGCATGTGTGCTTAATTCAGATGCTTCAAATACCTTTGAAGCACTCTATCAGCACGTTTATTATATGATTAAAACACGAGTTTCTTAGTCTCTCTTAATCGCATGTAAATTCATGTTGTCTTTCTAAAAACTAAACATGAGTAATTTGATAGAGGTTAATGTTTGCAATTCACAAGACTCACCAAGAGCCATAAGCGCCATCCCCCTTCCCACCGATGTATTAGCCTATAGCTTGATTCACCCATAAATTCATCACTGATCATCACCCAACTGGCTTTGTAGTGTTGGTGCATGTTATCCGTTTAAGATTTTCTATAGAAACAGCTGCATCACTACTAATTAGCACTCCCATGCAAAGCATTTAAGAGTGTCATTTTCTAAAATCCTGTCTCAGTGCTATTGCTTTGAAGAAAATGGTTTTACTTTTTAGGAGTCTTTGAGGATGCTTAAAGTGAACTTTAAGAGAGAGAGAGAAAGAGAGAGAGAGAGAGAGAGAGAGAGATTTTATGTACACTGAAAGCTGAATACAACCTAAGCAGCACTACATGTGCCATCCCAAAAGAAAAACGGAAACTAATATCTTTTGATGGACTGTGTTTCCTCTATCATTTGTTTTTTCAAAAAGGAGATTTTTAGTATCAAAAAGTACTAGAGAGCTCAACAAGTGAGTTCTCAACCATAAGGGAAGGTTATGTTGACAAATAATCCCCATAGGAGTACAAGAGAACAAAACATAATCCCCATAGGAGTACAAGAGAAAAAAACATCACCAGCCCATGTTTTCCTATATCATTTGAAGGCTGAGAGCTACTTAAATTTTTTTAACGTTGGCACTCTCATATGAGATACCCAATTTCCAGCTGTCCTAGCTGCTCCTGCTTGCTCCATTTCCATGTGTTCTGCCTCATTGTGCTAGGCTGAGATCCTCAGCTATCTAGAACTTGGTACCCTTTAGTTGCTTTGACCAGCAACTCTTGTCTTGAATACAATACACGATGGCAACGGAGTCCATTGACTGCACCCTTGAAGGATCAAGCTTCGATCTTAGAGAAGATCTTAAAAGCAGCCAATCCCCATGTTGGTGGAACAATTTCTTACACTTGTTCCAAAATTTCATAGCGCCAGATCTCGAAGGACAGTAGTAACATTGTGGTGGAGGAGGAAGATTTCTCGGACATTTTGGGGATGCTCTCTGTGAAAGAGGCATTTGAAAAAGAGCGTCAGCAGTCTCAGTATTGGACAGTCAGACCTATTCGATCATCCGATAGTCAGACGGTGTGACTGTCTGTAGTCTATTCATATATAGTCTGTAATGATCGGAAGCGTTGTATTTGAATGCTGTACTACTTTACCTAAAATGTTGTACTCATTGGCATCGACCCATATATCCCATTCTCTTTGTAAGCAACAGTATGAAATCAGAACTAAATAACATATATGAATCTGTTCATAGTATTACTTTGAGCATGTTCTCAGTTTTCTGTGGGCTTTCCGGCTGCTCTACTTTCATGTTCAAAGTGTAGTGAACTGTTACTACCATGAACAAATACTTGACAATTCAGTTGATTGCAATCCATCATTAAGCGGGTGGTTTAAGATGTTTTCATGTGAAGGTCCAATCATGAAAGAGGCCAAAAACAGCTATCCAGTAAAGGTTTTGGAAGCACTTTAAAAGCCAATAGGTGGCCCAATATCTTTGAACATGAATGTAGCTGAATCCATTAATCCAGGTGGATTAGACATTAATTAAGAAAAGTGTACACATGAAGTCTATCGGTTGACACGTATCAATGAAATCGGATAGGTGGTAGTAGACACTGGATGGGCATTATAGATGGTTTCCACATCTCCATCAATAGTTGAATCTCAGATAGATTCGACCTTGAATCCCACATAGATTTGAACTGCAAGGTGGCTTCCCATCGGAAGTATATCTAAGGGTGATTACACACTGGAGCCCCCCGCTTGCCCAAGCGTGAATAATATGGCTCTTGGCGGGTAGGGGTGCTTACGCACTGCCATGGTGAATCTTGGGCACGTGGCAAAAGGCTGTGGGTTCAAGCCACACCACCTCAAAGTGCAATTAATGTTTTGAAGAAGAAACCCCCTGCCCTTGGGCAGGGGGTCTTTGCTGCCCAAGTTTGGGCAGGCTGCATGTTTTTAGGGGCCAATTGGGCCTTTCCATGTGGCAAAACGCCCCTGCATTTTTGGCTGGTGGGCGGGGAAGCTAGCAGTGTGTAGAGAGCCTAACTACTCACTCGTGGACATTATAGCTGCTACTAGCTCGACATTATTAGCGCTACTTCACTCATGGAAATGAATCCATCCATGCAAAGCTGTACATTTGATGATAGATTGTGGTAACCAAGGTGTTAACGGAATTATTTGTTAAGGTAAGACTCTACTAATTCTTTTTCAAACAAGGTGGGGATCCCACTAAGGCCTTGCCTTTTGGAATGTCATTATAAGTGTAAATGTAAAGTAGCTTGATAAAAAGGGGGGTGGGAACACTCCCTCGATCGAACAAAATGTTTTCGATAGCCTCCTGGACATAGAGAGGCTTCTTGAGGGCCAACAGACTGCTAGTTTTGTAATATAGAAAGTGCAAGCCTCTATCTGTGTAGGGATTAGGCAAGTAGAAATTGAATAGATACAAATTGTGACATTCAAGAGATTTATTTAGAATCCCATTGTGTGGCATTCAAGAGGAAATCCCACATGGATGCAAATAGGTAAGTAGTAATACAGTAGATGTGAATTGCAAAATTAAAGAAATTTATGCAACATCCCACTATGTGGCATCATGGTGTCTAGTCCCACAAATTCACATCCAAGTATGGCTACAAACACATATGCAAGAATTTTGATGCAAAGTTAATTTCATTTCCCATCATCTTTCCCTTCTTTTTATTTAGGAAATTCCTTGGTAATGGGTAAGTTGTTGCCCTATGGGTAAGTTTCCATTTCACATACTCTTTCTAACTCCCTTTATTGCACTTTTCTCCTATTTGGTGCCCTATCATTGTGCTTCTTCTCTTCCCTTTTTGTGCCTTCATTTATCAGCTCCACTTAATGGAACTCTTGCTTACCATTAATCTAGCTTCCACTTTATATCTATCATTTTGAATCTACCAAAATTTTATGGAATAAGGATTTGGAACGAAATCGTTAAAGCATTACAAGTGCTATGTTGCATGTGAAGCATGCATCCTGAAGACTATAGGATATAGCAATTTATTCAAAAACATTAAAATTTTATTCTGTACATACATGCAACCAAGTCATCATTCAAAAGTACACTACATGAGCTTTTCCTCAACCCAAGGACACACCTAAATGAGAACATTAGGCATGGATTAACGAGCCTCCAATGTTGTGCTAAAATGATGCACACCCATTTGAGGGCATGCTCCATAACTTTTTTTTGATTTGTTGAAAACCAAAACGGATTGAAAATTTGGAATCCAAACTAGTGGGACTACTATATGATGGTCTTAAAACATGGATAGTTGTTGGTATTGGTATCTAGATTCACCCTAAAATGGAAGAAGACATCTTTGCAATCCGAGGTTCTGGTGAAAAGTTATGGCTCCTGCAAGAAAGTGACGAAATTTTTCCTGCACGAATTTTTCTGCTTGCCCACGAGTTCTGTTGCCCGTCATTTCTTGGAAGCTGCCTGCCACCACTCTTCCTGAAGCTGCTGCTCACTTCTCTACATTCGTGGAGATGATTCGTGGAGCTGATTCGGCTTGATTTACAGCAAGACAGTGCTGATTCGTGGAGTTGATTCGACCTGATCTACAGCAGTAAGACATTGTTGATTCTTATTTCTCCTGTTGCCTCCCTCTTCCACGTGTTCACATCTTTCATGTTGACTCCCTCTTTCCTCTTCTTCACCAAATCAACATTGACGACAAATGTGATGTTGCTCCTATTGCTCATAATGCTTCTCTCGTGATGCCCTCTCCCGTGATGACTTCTTCCATGTCCTAATCAAGAATCATTTACAGCCATGGAGTCTTCAAGATCGAGTACCTTTATTGAGAAGTTCACTGGTAAGAACTTTCCGACATGGCAAACAAAGTTGTGTCTTATCCTTATGAAAGACGGGGTGTGGAATGTTGTTTGTGGCAAGGATAAAAAGCCACAATCGGATGAGAAGAAAATTCTACACTGGGAGAATTTAAACGACAAAGCCCTTTCTCTCATTGGTTTGGGTTTGGGTGATGAAGTTATTCATCATCTCGACTTTGATTCCACTGCTCAAGAATTATGGGAGAAGTTTGAAGGTCTCTTCGACAATAAGGTAATCAATTCTAAGGTCTTTCTCCGCCAAGAATTCTTCAAACTCCAGATGAAGCATGAGGACTCTCTTCTCACCCATCTGAATCATATGGAGTCTCTCATCACTCAACTTGCTACGTTGAAGGCCCCAGTTGGGGATGATGACCAGGTTGCAGTGCTCCTCACGAGCATTGAAGAAATTCCTAAGTATCGGGAGATCATACCAGCATTAAGAGTGGCAAGCATGAGCTACCATGACATGGTTGCTATGCTTCTTGATCATGAAAGAAGGCATAGTGATACTTTTGACGCCAATGCACTATTTTCTAAAGGGAGGTTTCCTAAAGGGAAAGGTAACTTCAAACCTTTCAAGTGCACTTACTGTGGAAAGCTTGGTCACACCGAAGATCGTTGCTTCCAAAAGCTGGCCAAACAACAATCTAAAGACCATGCCAACTTGGTTGGGACTATATCCAACGAAGACGAAGATGATGTAGACACCTCTACTCCAATTCATGCTCTCACTGCTCACATCCAAGATATCTCTCTTAATAAAGAGGTCTATGCACCGGATGATCTTGACTTTGTTTTTTGAGTGTGTCGAGGGTACTCTGCCTTGGGAGTCCCCCTAAAATGAATGCAAATAAATCATGTGTGTTGAATCAATAAAGGTTCTCAGCCTTGGATAGTCCTCCTAAAATGATGTTATTCTCTTTTACTTTATTTGTGTGTGGCTTCCTACCACTTCATGTTATGAAGCCAGGGGGGGATGTACTATGAGAGTACTATTATTGGCATTGATGGATTTCGTTATCAGGCCTGGCCAAGTTCCAGGATGTTGGTGCACTCCCTAGACCGTTTTGTTGGGTCAGGTAGCCATGCTTCTCTTTTGAGCCTCTGAGCTATTTGGGATGTACAGATTAGTAGATTCATCATGTCATGTCTTGTTCTTGGCTCCATTCTAGTAATCTCTCACCTTGCCTTCATGGGGGGGTGTTGGAACATGAAGCCAAAGTGAGTGTTTTCTGGTGTTCTAGAGTAGTACTAGACTACTTTATATCCTAGAGTGCTAGTGTCACTATGGGACTTATCCCATATACATGTGACACCTAGAGTGTGTGTGCCTATTCTATAAAGGCATTGTACTTTCTAGTTTTGTTACATCAGTCAACATCAAGCTATCTACATGTGAGTATTTTGGTTCAATACTATTGTCTACTTCCATTTCATTTTTATTTCCATTGTCTTGCATTCTTTCCTTTCCATTCATAGAGATAGCTTGCCACATGTTCCTTCAATTTCAATGTTTTGCAGAAGATAGCACTTACGCGAAGGAAGTGATCAATGTTGCCGTGCATTATTTTCTCATGCTACTGAAGTTCTCAAATCATTGTGCCTTGGATATTCCATTCTACACTAGAACATTGCCCAATTAATGGTGCGATCTTCCCCCAAAGTGTGTATGTTGGCTTCCCATCTGTGACATCATGGAACTGCATAGAACTTGGGATGGGTTCTGAGACATGGGGGTGCATGTAGGTACTCTTTCAGCAAGATTACATCAAAGAGCTTGGGACAGCGCCAATCAGGTTGTGGATCCAACTTGCTTATCCAATCTTCACTAATTTGACAATGATGAAAGTTGGTAGGGAAGCTGTCCAGGGAAGTTTGTGACTATTGGGTTAGTTGAAAATGGTGAGGGGCATGAGCAAAGAGACGATGGAGGGAATAGATGTTAGGATGGAGCTCGGGGAAGGTTAAATGGGTGGTAGCAGCAAGGGTAAGTGAGCTTATGAGGTTGGCAAAGAGAGTGGTTAAATATGGGAAGTTGGATGTGAGATATGCCTTGTCATCTTCTGACACTTCTTTTTGTTGGTGCAATGGGATCATCAGCTACATGGGTGGGATGTCGGTTAGTCATGCCTTGCAAATAATAGTGATGGCCTTTGTAGCAATGGCAACAAACCAACAATAACCTTGAGGGGAGGACTACCCATGAGGCATACATATGCAATGAAAGCAACCGCCGTCTTGAGTGCTATAAACTTGGCATGTGTAGATAGGCAGAAGATATATTTCTCATCTTCGGACAAGTCTTCACAAATTATCCATAGAGTTTTGGTCCCTATGGAACATTCCCATTTGATTGTTGGATGAGCGGATATGATCCTGATTTGGAGTTGCTTCCATTGGATAAGCAGTCTACATTGGGGTGATCTTCCGCTTGTAGAGCAGCCACAAGCTCTTAGTACACCACCATTGTGCATTGTAGTGGGGCTTCATTCATGTTGTCTTCCATTGCCTCATTGTTGTGCACTAGTAATTGGAGTTCAGCTTGGAGATAATTATCTTTTGGGATTGCATCTCATCCATTTTTTTTTGTATATATGGGAGATGGATGTATATGCCTCCTTAAGCTTTCTCATTTGCAAGGTGGCCTTCGCCTGTTGAGGAATGTCTTCAGTGGTATTGGACCATTGGCCCAAGACTTGTGCTTGTGAAGTGCTGGCCTCTTTAGCGGTAGCAAGTTGGTCCTTTAAGATTCTGCATTCCCTTGTAAGCTCGTCAATGCTGAAGGCACGTACTGCCAAAAACTGTTTTGTGTCTTCAAGCTTGTCTTTGCAATCTTGGAGCTCTTCTTCTTTGTGAATTAGAGTGAGTCGAAGCTTGTGTGAAAGCCTCTGTCTGCTGAGCATGTGCAGAGGTCAAGGAGTTATAGTAGGTCTATAGGATTGCCGTTGCTTGTATTGCTGCTATCAGCTATGTTTGGCTTTGGTGGAGGTTGGAGGTCACATCCCTCACTACCTTCTCTTGATCTTGGAGAGCTTGGTTCATGCACACTTCTTCTACCTCCTTCTCATATATTTGCGTCCGAAGTGCCTTGACTTCTATGGCAATTGCCTAGAATTGGTCTTCGATTTCTATTGTAGTCTGTCTATCCAATTCTCTTGCATATTCTTCCTTGGCCAAGCTAGTGTAGTTCGGACATTTGGATCATTTGGCTAGCTTGATGTTGGAGAATGACACACGGTGATGGGACTTGCGATACTGTTGATACAAGTGGTGCCCATGTAGCCATCTTGCTGATTCTGTAGTACTTGTGGGGGGTTATTCCAGTTGTATTTCCGTCACTTGGGTACAATAGTCATACTATTGATCTGGCACTAGCTCCCGTTGTGGCTCATGGACTGGCATCGATGGGCGATGCTGGTGTTGATGTAGTCTCAGGCTCTGGTGCCGCGATCTTGCCTCAGGCTCTGGTGTTGATCTTGCCTCAGGCTTTGATTGTTGCTATTGTTGGAGATGTATTGGTTGCAGTTGTGCACCGAGCTGTAGCATCTCATGGGGCAATTCCTCAATTTCGACCTCTAGAATAGGCATTTCTTATGTTCACCAGATTAACAAACACGCTCCCAATTGCATACTTGGATCCATCAGTATGAACATGAAAATCAATATCCCAATTGGGAGATATAAGGATAGGTGCTATGATTAGGCTTTGGTTGCACTCTTCTGTCCATAAGAATTCCACTAATAATTTGTAAAGTGGTCTAGCTATCATGGCATACCGCAAGATAAATCTTCTATAACAGCCGGCATGTCCCATAAAGACCTGTACACCTTTGGAATTTCTAAGAGGAGATAATTCCATGATGATTTTGATTTTGACCATGTCAATTGCAATCCCATGTCGAGAACTGGTGTCCCAAAACAACTTCGTGGGTGACCATGAACTGGCATTTTGTTGGATTTAGGGAGATGCCATACTCCCTATATTTGATTAGTACTACTTCAAGACATTGAAAGTGGTTTTTTTGTTTGAGTGGATGCACAAATCATCCAAGAACACTTGTAAAAACTTATTCAAAAATGACTTGAAAGCTGTGAACATGACTCGTTGGAATGTGGCCGGGTATTACAAAGGCCGAATGGCATGAGTCTATATGCAAAAATACCCCTCTGTAGCAAATGTTGTTCTTTATTGGTCTTTAGGGGCAATTCACACTTGGTTATAGCCACTGAAGCCATCCAAGAAGCTATATATTTCTGAACCTGCCACATTTTCCAACATTGTTTCTATTAAGGGTAGGGGATAGTGATCCCTAATTGTGGCAGCATTCACGTTCTTTAAGTTTACGCATATTTTGAGCTTCTTGTTGTGTTTAGGCATGATGACAATGGGTGAGACCCAATCAGTGTGCTCTATCTCATGGATGAATCTGGCATCTAGGAGTTTTTCCAGCTCGTCATAAACCATGGTGCCATACTTAGGATTTGTATAATAAGGTCCACATACCTTAGGGTGGGAACCTTCCCTTATAGGTATCATGTGTACTACCACGTCTAGTGAAATTCCTTTCATCTCTTTATATGACCATGCTAGGCAGTCACAGTATTCCATTAGGAATGCTTTGAGTTTGGTTTCATCTTCCTGTTGAAGTTGTTTCCCAATGAAAACCAGTTTTTCTTCCTCCCCTTCAAGGGCGAGGTTTATTGTGCAAGTTTTTGTCGGTCCCTCATAGATTGGAGTTTCTTCAATGCTATCAGTTTCTTGAACTTCATATTCTCTCAATGGTCTTGGCATTGCTATGGGGACACTGACACTTGTATAATTCTTCAAAGTACTCCGGCACTTCTCGAAGATCGGCCTCTGATGGTGTTGAACTAGCGTGACATGTGTACTTGGTGGCATAGTTTCATTTACCAATCTGTTAGGCTCTTTTTAACTTTCTTTTTCTGAAGTCTCATGATCGAGCTTCACATCCACACATGTGGCTTATACTTCCGAAATTTCTTATGTTGGGAACTGTGGGGTAACTTTTCCACTGGTAAGGTGTTTCCAAGTAAGGATTCATTTGCTACGCATACTCCTTCCAGTCCCTCAGGGGACCATTCAAGAGGCAGTGGTTCTGATTTTGAGAGAGCTGGCTTTTCAAGATATAATTTGGCAATCCTTGTTTGGACTTGTTTGAATTCATTAAAGTGTTTGGCCTTGGATTTTTTGCGATTTTGTCCAGCTTTCTTGTGGGATCTTTGGCCATTATTCAACTTTGGAGGTTCAATTTTTGGGAGCTCGACTGCCATTAGGGCATGAAGAATGGCTAGGTCATTGTCAAAGATTTGATCTTCAATTTTTAGCATTCTCAGCCTCAGTTTCAAGGTCCCATGGAAAATCTAAGTCATCATTGGTATGGGTACCTTCTTCACGTTCATTATCCCACTCGAGGTCAACCATAAAGAATGGCACCTCTAGATCGATTGGTTCTTCATGTGTGAGTTGAGGATCTACCTAGGGTCTAATGAATGGAAGTTGTCAATGGTTTGCCAATGTTTGTATCTAGTTATTGACATTGCTTTGTGAATTGCCTGCTATGGCATGCTGTTGCAAGGGAGTTGATTTTCTTGAGATGGTCATTGAAGATGTGTCATCCAATGCTCTAGGCACAATTGGTTTTATAGCTCCTATCCCACATTCACCTTGACTGCAATGTTGTGATTTTCGATGGTCAGTCTATCAGTTCCCCAATCATGGAGAACTGATGCTTCCCATAACCAAGGATGTCCTAGTAAGATTTGATAGGATTTTCTGGGGAGATCCAAGATTGTGAATTGAAGGGAAAAGCGGACTCCTGCGACCTTTGTTGACACACCATTCACTATTCCCAAGGGTTTAGCCCGTGAATCATCAGCAAGGCGGATGTTGAAAGTAGCCTTTTGCATTGGTGGGAGACCCCATTCATCGTAGAGCTCCTTTGATAGGACATTCACACCTACTCCACCATCCACTATGGCTTGGACTTCATTATATGCCTTGTGGATCAAAGGCACTGTGATGGTGCATATATCCTCTCTCACCCATCCGCACATGGATATCTTCGATGTCTTCCATAGGTGGAGGGGGATTTTCCTGTTCAATCCAACCTTTGAAACTCTCCCAGAGATTGGGACAATTCCGTAGGAGGATTCCGATGGGAATTGACACATGGCAACTTAGGATGCTAGAGAGTGCGGCTCCTTCAAGTTGACATGGCAGTACATTATGTTGTGGAGTCTGTTGTTGGAACAGAGGCTCGAGTACAATATCAATACTTTGTGGGACCAAGTCATGGATCGGATCTTGAGCTTGTTTCTCAGCCTCAAATTGAGCTTGTTCCTTTTGTACCCATTGTTGAAGTGCCTGAGAATGAGCCTTCTCCACCTCTGCATGTGGGTATGGAGCTTCTTTTATTTGAGGCTCGGGAGTTGATGTGGATGAGCTCGGTTGCTCATTGCTTGGCGGAGGTGGAGGCACTTGTGCTTTCTTTTTAAGAAGTCATCTAGGTTGGATTGGAATGTTAGGGTCCTTGGTGGCCTCTTTCTGCTGGCGTGTAATTACATTTACAGGTTGTGATAATATGCTTGCCGGCCCTAGACTTTGATGGTCCACCCCAATAATTCCGATTGGGATGTCAGGCTTAACCTCTGTTTGTTGTGGGACCTTATTTTCATGGGACAATCCATACAGGCATGTCCTATGCCACAATCTCTGCAGAGTGGTTGGACAGTAGCGGGGCTACCACGATGAGGACACTCTGCGATCCGATGATTTTCTCCACAACCGTAGCACTTTATTGGTGCTTGATATGTATTAGGTTGAACTTGATTTGCGTATACTGGTATTAGACCCTCTGCACCTTCTACATAGTACATTGGGTACCCCGCTTCATACTCAAATGGCAAGTCTACTTCTTCAGCTTGCAGTTGTTGTGTATTGGAACTACCTGAGGAGCTGGATTTGGTGCTGGTGGATATGGTCGTGGATTTGAATTCTTGAGTCATTGTGGGACTTGTGTCTGAACAGGAATAGGATTTAGCCTCAGAGCTAGGGGCGCTTGTGCAAGTGCCAGTTGCCTACACACTAGCATGGGTGCCGGTTGGTATTTGTTGGAACACTGAAAGGAAAGAGTAGAGTTGACACAAATTCAGAATACTTGCTTATGGAATGAAGAAAAGTGAGGTCCTTAAGTAGGCACCTCATACAAGGTCACTGACATCACTGATGACCTCAAAGCTCCACAATCATCTCCTCAATCTACTCCTAGATTCACTCAATCATCCTATGTGGCTTTTCCACCACCTAACTGTGCTTGTGGGCACCTAACTGTGCCTCTAGCACTCACACATAGAAACATAAGGTGTGCCTGAGGCATACACCTTGAGATATCCCAACAAACCCCCCCTCAAGGAAATGCCTCAGGCTATGTCAAGGATACATCTAGTCTCATAGTTTCTCATGCCATCTCATGGTGGTCAAGGATAAATCTATGGCTAGGTTCTCATGCTAGCAAGAGTTCCCTTGGGTGTAAGGTAAACAGAAAGGGATACAAACAGACCTTCCAATGGTTATCTCCCTTGCATGTACATGCACACAATGTCTGCAAGAGGTACCATGGAACAAAACATACACATGGCCTACATCATAAGGTGACCAGAGGTGTTTACAAACACACACAACACAATAGTTTATTTTCATTCATTTTGAAGGACTATCCAGGCTGAGTACCTTGACATAAAAAGAGAGATCTGGAGCATACATAGAGATGATTTAAAATGCATAATCTTCATGGGATGCCTCATCTTGTGGAGGCAAATTCACTGTAAGTAGATTTGCATTTTCTGTCTTTGCTTTGTCTCTACAAAACTTCTCACTATGGTTGTTTTTGCCACAGTGCTTGCATGGATTAACTTTGAAGCAGTCCTTTGAAAGGTGATTTGTCTTTCCACAGTGATTGCAAGGAGAATACTTGCCCTTCTGGAATTTCATAACATAAGCAGTGTCATTGCCTTTCCTTAGCTCCATGTGTCTTTCTTCTTCTTGGAGAGCTGAGATAATGCCTTCAAGGTTTGGATTGGGAAGATTCTTCAAAGTGCTAACAATGTGATCAAAACTTTTAGGCATACTCTTAAGTAGCACTGCCATAGCATCATCAGGGGTGATAGGAGAGTTGATAGAAGCTAACTGAGTCATAAGACTCCGCATATAGTTGACATGAGCAGCTAAAGTAGTATCACTTGCCATCTTTAATTCAAAGAAAGAGATTTTAAGTGATAGTTTAGATATGTGAGAGCTTGCACCAAAAATCAAATCTAGCTTCTGCCAAGCTTCCGATGGAGACTCCAAGTCAGATATATGATGTATGTAATCATCACCCAAAGCTAAAGCAATTATACCATATGCTTTTTCTTCTCTTGCTGGATCCCTTGCCGGTCGTGTCGGAGTTGAAGTTTCTCCAGCATTTGAGGCCGTAGAAGAAGCGGTAGGAGTAGGTTTGACAAGTGCCCATAAGTTCTCCCGCATCAATGCAAATTTTACCTTCATTTGCCATGTATGGAAGCCCTTTCCATTGAACTTCTCAAGATTATAGAAGGTAGCCATGAGAGGGTCTAACCCAGATATTGGGCAGTGTCTATCTCTCTTACAAGGCACGGACCGAGACACCTTCCTTGGACTGCTTGCCAAGAAGAAGCCTTTCTTCTCGTAAAGCTTGTCGGAGCGCTTTGCACCAAAAAGGAATGCCTTCCTGCCTTATCAAGAGCCTCAGAACATGAGGGGGAACACACCCGTGAAATCAGATTCCAAAACCCCCAAATCTGGCTAGTTGGGACTAATTTGGCTGGTCGGGGCCAAACTGTTAGAACCGCCGAAAATAAGGTGGCCTACCTCCAAAAATAGCGGCCTGTGTAACTACCCCCAAAAGGGAAAGGATTTTGTTTTCTTGCAGGGGCGGGAGACTCGAGAACCGGGGTCGCAAGGCCTGTGCACGGGCGCTCTATATCGAGCTACCTCACCACTAGGGTCAAGGCCATCACTCTGGACCTTAGTGTGGAGCCATAACCACTTAAGGCATCCTCCTCGAATGCGGGCTTCTTTAAAAAGAACTATGCACAACCGCACCAAGGATCAAACTCACGACTTCCAGGTTTATACGCGCAGAGTTAACTGCCGAGCTAGCCACGGGCTCTAGTCTTGGTTAGTGTAACCAAGACAAGCTAGTAGCCCATATACCTTACTTGGTTTGGAGAAGCAAAAGTGGGTCGTTCCCATCGTTGTCTCGCACGCTGGGTCTCGAACGCCTGACCTCTCTACTGTGACCCAGAGTACCTCATGGCCCGGCTAACCACCAAGGCCGTGGCCTTGCTTGAGATCCATTCGTACCCATAAGCTTATATGCTAACCGGAGAGCTTCAATGGCTTCCCCTCCACCATTCGAATGGTTTCTCTGGCATGTCGCAAACCTTCTGCGGATCGAAGGGAGCTCAAAGAAACATGGGTGTAAACAATGGATTGCTCAATCGATTGAACGAAGCAATGGGAGCTCCACTATGGATTTCCGTCCAGTTCTGTCTGGAGGCAAGGATAGCTTAATCAAGAAATTGAAACAAGACTTATCTGTTGAGTTCAACATGAAAGATCTTGGACTTATGCATTATTGTCTTGATATTGAGTTCTGGAGAGATTCAGACAGTACCTTCATGAGTCAACTAAAGTATGTTGACAGTCTCTTGAAGAAGTTTCATATGGCAGATTGCAAGATTGCAGTCACTCCCATGGAACAGAGTTTGAAACTTACAAAAGATTCAAAAAAGCCTACAGTCAATGACAGGTACTACAAGCAACTCATTGGATCTTTTATATATCTGACTATCACACGGCCAGATATCTGTTATGCAGTAAGCTCACTAGCACAATTTATGACAAATCCAAAGCAGTCTCAATGGAATGTAGCCAAAAGAGTCTTGAGATACATCAGAGGTACAAGACAACTTGGGATAGAATACAGAAGAACTAATCCAAGGTTGCACGGATATTGTGACAGTGACTAGAGATCATGAGACCAAGAGACCGATACAGGGATATGCATTTTTTCTTAGTCAAGGTGCTATATCATGGTTGTCAAACAAACAACCAACTATTTCTTTATCTTCAACTGAAGCAGAATATAGAGCACTCACAACAGGTGCATGTGAGGCTCTATAGCTCAGAAGACTATTGTCAGAAACAAATTACTTTGATGAATCAAAGCCAACAATAATATATTGTGATAATCAATCGGCTTAAGCATTGGCCAAGAATCCAATATATCACTCCAGGACCAAGCACATTTATGTCAGAAAGCACTTCATCAGAGAAAGAGTGTTACTTGCCTGACATCACACTGCAACATTGTGATAGCAAAGAGAATGTTGTAGACATCTTTACCAAACTACTCGATAAAGAGCTTTTCGAGAAACACCGACAATGTAATGCTCAATCCTTCGATTCCTCAGAGTCATCATCTTGAGGAAAGGCCTACTTCATGATGTTGATCTTGAGGGAAGGTATTGAGAGATCAACTCAACATCATGTGATTACATGTACATAGCACTAACACATAGAGTGCTATAAAGGAAAGGGTTAGATGCCGTACCCCTAACCCTAAATGAGTTTGTATATATTCTACATTTTCAATTAAATCTAATGTACAGTTAGTCATTTGTGGTGTGCTCTGTAGCTGTGCCCTCTCTCCTTATCTCCACTCTTCTCCTCTCCCTCGAGAAAAGGTGTTGAGAGATCAGCTCAACATCATGTGATTACATGTGCATAGCATTAACACATATAGAGTGCTATAAAGGAAAGAGTTAGATGCCGTAACGCTAACCCTTAATGAGTTTGTATATATTCTACATTTTCAATTAAATCTAGTGTACATTTAGTCATTTGTGGTGTGCTCTCTAGCTGTGCTCTCTCTCCTCATCTCCACTCTTCTCCTCTCCCCTCTTCATATTTTGTCACATGATATTCAGTTACAAACTGTGCATGTATCATGTGACGCCAAAAAAGGGTTTTTTTGAAAAGGGAGGCTTTTTCAATGGGACTACGATGCACCTGTCAAGGATTGAGGGAATTTCGAAGAGTCACCCATGCAAAATGTCAAAGTTTTTTCAAGAGATACTGTATCCACATAATGTTGCACAAATGTATTGGTCGAAACCCCATTTGAAAATTTAAGCCAATTGAGGTGACGGAAGAGTATTTCAAGCTTTTAGCTAGTACAAAATTACCTCTCAAGAAAAGAAACCAAGTAAAGAATTTAGGCTCCTAACCCTTTAGTTTATTTTTTAAAGCTAGTCCTCCATCCATCATTTTCAGCAAGTTTTCCTAGGCAAGGTAATGATACTGTGTACTCATTTATAAGACATCTGATCTGATGGTGTCATACAATGTGCTGCACCACTATGATTAAGATAAAATTAAGAATTTATCTTCATGTGGACAACACTGACAGCAGCCTTTACATTTTCAAGGGGGGCGCTTAGAGGAAAGCGTTTGTGTTCTATATGAAGTGCCATTATTTCATATCTATAGATGTATCTGATGCCTTATGCCTACAGCTCACATCACACGGTACAAAAAGATGGAATAGATGAAGTGTTGGATGATAGTTGGAGGCAATATGCCAATAGAGACGTGAACAGAACTTTTGTATACATTTTATCTCTTACAACCTTGAGAAGGCTTTCAAAAAAAAGGAGGCCCAAACAAGTTTTACTGTTGCTGCTCATAAATCTTGCTGGCTATGAAGTACATACATATTGGAGCTTGCCTTTTTGCTAAAGCCAGGATAGCTGAGAACAATGTCCAAACTCCATCCCCACACATTAAGCCAGAGGCCACTGCTGGACTATACAAGTCTGCCTTCTTTCGATTGACTTTTTGCCAGATGTATACTGCTATACTCCCAACGCACATATCTATTGCAAAGTAGGGCCCTATATAAAAGGGCAGAGCCATTGCCATTGGGATGGGAATATATTGTGAAATGTTTGTAGGCACGCAATCTCTTATGAGATTAAGACCAATTGAAAATGCAAAAAATGAGAAAGAAAGCTGAAGACAGTGCCTAGGTAAGACGGAAAAACCTTGCACTCCAAGTAAAGCCATTTCCCTGAAAATCACAGCATAAGGAGCTGGGTATTGCCCATTGTTTTGTCCAACTGGAAAGGCACTCCAGAACATCCAAAATGTTAACGGTGCAATTATGCAACCAATAGTAGTGCCCATAACCTGGCTGATCAACATGGATCTAGGTGAAGACAAAGTCATATAGCCCGTTTTAAAATCTTGCATCAGTTCAGCAGCAGAAGACACAATAACCATCATAACTCCACATGACACAAGGCCAACTGTCACTCCACCATTGCTTCCTGCCCAGGATGAGAATATAAAGAGGCAGACCTTTCCATAACTTGATATGAGGCTGCAATCAGTCATACCACAACCATAGGCATTGCAGAAGCCAAGGATGGGGGCTACACAACAGCCCAGGAGAACATAGTACCACCTCATCTGAGAAAATAATTTGGGAATCACTCCAACAGAAAGCGCAGTCAGGCCCAGATAGCACAAACCAACCACCTTGAGAGATAGCGTATCTTTTAAGAAAATATCGTTCCTCCTTTGGTTGTCCAGAGATAACCTTTCCTCTCCTACGCAGTAGAGGAAGACAGTCAGACGATTTCAGGATGTTGAAAGCATTAAGGGCATAGCAGATCAATTACAGCCAACACTACTGCAAAATTGAATGTACTGAATCTGATTAGATATCTGTGATCAACCTCCAGGAGCTGGCTGTATCTGATTAGTATACACTTACTCTTCTCATTAATATTGGTAGCTTTTGTCTGTAGAAAGTAAACTGACACAATTGTAAAGCAAGTAATCTTCAAAAAGTTGTAGAGACCATCTCCTAGGATAAGAGCAATGGCAATAAAGACCTGCTTCAATCCAGACAGACAAGTGTTACCTAAATTAATCAAATGCATATAGACCAGTTAAACGACCAGAGTAGGTAATATTATGAGAGCACCCCATTTTGAGAGGGGTATTACACCAACAGGAATGAAATTCAATCAGAAGATTGTGGAAAGATGACCCTCTACCTCACCACCATTATTATTACGAGGTAATATTATGAAAGCACCCCATTTTGAGAGGTAATATTATGCGGGCACCACGTTTTGACAGGGCTATTACACCAGAAGGAAGGAAATTCATCAGCAGATTTGTGCAAAGATGACACACTACCTTACAACCATGGAGATCCTGAATCATCTAACAGAAATGAAATTCAATCAGTATATTTGGCAAGCAAAGATTACACTACCTTATAGCCATAGAGACCCTGTAGGCTTGACCCTGTTGCACTGATTGGAAACCAATCACCTGCACGACGGTTGATAAGTGGCCATATTAATGCCCAAGACACAACCCCACCTAGTAGCAAAGAGAAGTTAACAAGGTGAGGGCAAATCATTCCGGCTCCCACATATGTCATGTTGAAGTCAAAATAGAACCTGTCATGAAGCAGAACTGTCAAAGTTAAAAGTAAAACAAGAAAAGAAACATTGACGGGGATAAATTAGCCTCAAAGGAAGCCCTATAATTTTTAGTACTATGCTCCATCTTTACTCTCATAAATTCTTAAGGAATACCTCAGAAAAGGGTATTCCAAGGCGATTTGAGAGAAACTTATGTAACGGAGGAAAAATGACTTGTAGCTGTTTTCTAAAACTGTGTATGGCACATCTACTGAGAACAACTGGGGAATCAAATTGATGAGAAACACGTCGTTTACTTGTTGTCATATGCTTTAAATCCCAGAGTTGGAAAATGATCGAATCCACATACACCTTCAGGTCCACTAAAGTGCCACTTGAAAACACTGAACAGAAAGCTGAAAGAGAAATATCTCCCAAGGCATATTATCTGTTTCCTGTATCCAGAATATCAAGTCAATTGGTAAATAATCTAAACAAAGATTTAACACTCCCAGTTTACAGCTGTTCTTGATGAAAAACAGGAAAGTACCAAGGTAAAAACTCAGCTTCCTGTTAGTTACATCTGATTCGTGCAGAAGGATAGTAGAAGTTTGAAATCCTTTAGTCACTGTGTACATGAGCATATGCATACATGTGTATGCACACGCATGTGTGTGTGTGTGTGTGTGTGTGTGTGTGTGTGTGTGTGTGAGAGAGAGAGAGAGAGAGAGTTTATTAAAGTCTTCGAAAGACTGAATGGTCTATGAGACTTTAAAAACCAGATACAATGAGCTGAATGGATGGAGCCAAGTGGGCACTTGCACCCAAGACAAATACAAATATGAATGCTAAATATTTGAACCCATGGGGAGAAAGATAGATCTGCAATGTGGTGTCACTCGGATGGGTCCTTTGTATGCTTCTCCCATTGATGCCCTTTACTCCTTTCTATAGGACAGATGTTGGATGTTGCAATGATGGATCTCGGATGTGCTTGCTGGGCCTGTCTTGCTGACCTGGTATGCCTGGAAGTCTGGGCTCTAGTTCCGATATTGCCCTTCCACATATTCTCTTGTGAAAGAGAAATATGTGATGTCTTACTATCTGGGGCTGTGTCCCAGGTCTTACGAGTCTAGATCTAGATTGGTTGACCTCATGTATGAAGACTGCGACACATCCTCGGTCTAGATAATCAATGACTCTACCCAAACCTGCATATCCATGGGTAAAAAGGCAGTGATATCTCCCTTGGATCACATAATATGTGGGCCATCTTGCCCACGATGATCCGTACAACGCCCTGTAAGTATCCTGGTACCTAATGCAAATCTAAAGATATCGAGGTATGATTGAGAGGAGTTTATCAAGCACTACGCAAATCGTTTCACACGAGTTAGGGGACGACTCAAGAAAGCCTCAAGAAAGCAAGTCGGCAAGTTTCTCTGCAGTCTCAAATCTGATATTTAAAGGTATGAAGCTTCAAGCCCAAGGGCTACAACACGAGCTCTCTTAGAATTTTGAGGACATGAGCTAGGGTCAAGGACCAAAGCTCCACTCGGTAAGGAGTAAGGAGTACGACGACTCCACAAGCCAAAGGGTACAAGTCCATGTTAGAAAAACTTAGAGATTTAATTCACACTTTGATAATTTCACTGATGTAGAAGTACTTGCAGAAAGATTCATCGACACCAAGACTCCAAAAACTTTTTACCAAAATTTTTGCCCATTACAATAGATCTAGGAACCTACCAACCAGCAGGCATGACTAAACACTAGAAGACAGACATAGCCAGCCAAAGAAGCCTGGTGATGCTGAAGACTGTGTAGACCACCGACACGCCCTTGCTACGACTTTCATTAGAGTTTGGACAAAGAGAAAGAACAACATGTAGATATAGGCTCGTCCAACCACCTTTACTTGATCCCCAAAACCGCTTGTGATTGATTGCATGTAGATTGACTGCCACGCTATTGCATGGGTGTTCACATACATCAGATGTGCAGCCCTTCCATGACCTTACCATGAAGATTTTGCAAACTGTCCAGCAGCACTTTAGAAAGCAAAGTGGTAGTGGATGGGAAGTATGGCAGTCTCTATAATATGGAGAAAAAGCATAGGCATGAGAAGGAGCATATCTGTCATGAACACGGCCATACAGCCTTGCTAGCAGTAGGATCTTCTTCAGTTGATTATGGCAGCAAAAACTTAGCAGAAGGGAGGGCAATCGGGCATCCAATTCATTTTAGCATTATTTCCATGATGGCACCATGTTGCACACAATGAGCCCCTTCATGTGACCCCCACTAAGAGTGTTTTTCGTGTTATGCCCAAAGAGGAGGGGCAAGGTTACGGTTCTCAAAGGATTTAAATGATGATCATCTTGCAGCCAAGGCTAATCTATGACCAAGAGGACCGAAATAGTACTCAAGCTGCATGATGCATTTGCCATGCCTAGCAACCAATTAGCATCAATGTAGTGTCCCTAGATGTTGAGCTCCACCTTAGTAAATGGCCAAGAAGAAGACCTTTATTGTTACCAGCTGAGGACTGCCCTCCTAGGCTCACCATTGTTCACAGGTCATAGGGCAATAGTGAATTGAAAGGATCAAACCATCATAGTTAGTGACTTCGAAAGAATCGTGTTCTCAAGCTCACTCATACCCCAGCTTTGGCAATCGTGGATTGCTTGAAGGTATACAATCACCACTATTATGCTAGGATCGCCATTGTTCACATATCATAGTGCAATAGTGATCCTGTGTACCACACCTCCTAGGCTAACCATTGTTGGCAATGGATAGGAAACAAATTAAAGATCTAGAGATAAAAGAAAAATATCTGCCATCACTTAATTTGAGATTTTTCTTGTCTAATGGATAGTTAAGTTGAAGCTCTTAGGTACACAAACTCAGTTTCAGTATGACTAAGTTGTGGTATACCCCATTGAGCCAATTTTAATGGAGAGTGGTGGATTTAGGCTACAAGACCAGTGGAAATGTTGGGCAAGGGTTTCCCCTCATAGTTCTAAGCAAGTTTGTCCAATGACCCTCGGGTGCAATGTAGGGGAAGGGAGGCATGGCGAAAAAGGAAGGGAGATGGTAAAGAGAGAGAGAGAGAGAGAGAGAGAGAGAGAGAGAGAACAAACGTTGGAGGAGGAAGGGGAGTAGGAGAAGAAGATAAGATGTCACATCAAAAGTGCTTAACAAAAGTAGTGGACTCATGTAGTCCCCTCAGCAATCCCTTGTACTACAAGATAGTCACTTTCCCCCCTTCCATTATACAAGAGAGGGTGTAGTTATAGACAGAGAAGCATGGATGAAAGAGGTAAACTAGCTCAGCTGGCTCTGTAGGCTACTATGGGGTTCGGCGTGGAGGATGGAAAGAGAATTGAGTGTGCATGCAGAAAAGAAGCTGCTCTATTGAGAGATCAAGGACCATTTATGTCATGGATGAAAGAGGAAAGGCGGGTAAACTAGCTGGCTCTGTAGGCTACTATGGGGATCGGCGTGGAGGATGGAAAGAGAATTGAGTGTGCATGCAGAAAAGAAGCTGCTCTATTGAGAGATCAAGGACCTTTAAAGTCATGACCTTTCAAAATTGAGAGTGTCTAGCTGAAGCCATTAACTTGCTCCTGAATTTTTGGGCGCTGTAGTTCAGATTTTTAAAAAAAGGGAAAGGTAATTTATTGAAACCTACTGAGGTTTAATGTCAAGGTGAATGGCAAATTTTGGAAATTAACCCTCAATTTTGTAAAACTTCAAATTCCGAGGCTTAATGTCACAGGTGAATGGCAAATTTGGAAATTAACCCTCAATTCTGTAAAACAAGGCATTTTAATCACCTGGAAATTTTCAATAAAAATCATTAGAATTTTCAACTTCAATAAAATATCCTTAAAATTTCAGCTTTTGTATCTAGATGTTAAAAAGAATGTTTCCTCTGAATACTGGTAAAGACACTGGCGATTTTAAGAAATGGAAGATAAACTACACTCATCATGTAAAAAAGTATTCGTACTTGGCTTGTTTGAAGCCAGAAGGCGTATGAAAGCTGTTAATAAGAACTGCAGTCGCCGTACCACTGGGGTAAGTGAGCTTGTAATCAACGATCATAATCTGTCCAAAAATAATCCCAGAAGCCAAAAAATTCTAACCGGGAAACACGACTACAACTCGTGGGACTAGAGAGATTGCCAGAATAAAAGTTTGATCGTATACCTTACGAAGCGGAATCACCGCTACGAGACCAAGAAAACCGACTGCAAATACATAGCCAATTATCCAACCCAAAGCTGGGTTTTTCACGTCGGCGGAGCTGTCTGCCTGACCTTTGCCACTCGTATTAACAATATTATACGTTCTCTGGTCCATCGCAATGAGGTAGGTGCTGAATCCACCTGAAAATGAGGGGAACGTTGGATTAGGAAAGGATCGACAGCAACGATTTTTTTTGCCAAAACTTCACGAACGGGAATGCATATAGTAATCATACCACTGTAAGCGACGCCGTAGCAGGCGACGATGCAAGTCTGGATGACCGTGTTTTCTTGTCTTGTAAACGGCCTATGTACGATTCCGAGCTTGTTGAGCAAGCTCATCCAAGATTTGATGCAAAAGAAACTTAGCAGACCTGCAGATACGTTCAAGGATGGGACAATGCCTGTGGTCAAGCTGAGCTTGTGAGTGACGATGCAGAGCAGGGCGCCAAGGATTGCACTGACGACGATCCCACGGAACGTAATTTGAGACCACCAAGCAGGGATTTCAGTGGAAGCAAAGATGTGCTCCACGGAAAGCGCCTCCGTCGCATGCACAGCTTCCCCACAATGGTCCTGAGTAATTCCAGCTTCTTGGGAGTGAAAGGTCGGAAGAGCTTCAGCATCCGCTATTGTGGGTTGGTGATCGCATCGACACTGGAACGATGCTTGGCGTTGGCTACGGGTTTCCATTTTGAGTGATCAGTTGCTTGTTTGCTTGCTTTCGCTCTGGCTCCTCCTCTGGTTCTCTCCCTCTCTCCCTCGTTCTCTCTTCCTCTGGCTCTCTCCCTCGTTAATCTCTCTCGCCCTCTGCTCCCACTCTAAATGATCTCTCGCTCTCGCTCGCTCGCTCGCTTTAATCTAGCTTATGATCAATGAAAATGAGTATATCATCAAAGAACAAAGCTTGATGAAGCGTCTCTCTCTTTCCCTCTCTCTCTCTCTCTCTTTAAACTAGTGTATCATCAGCTGATGAAGTCAGTCTCTCTCTCTCTCTCGCTCTCGCTCTCTCGCTGGCTTCAGAGTGTGAAGTGAGTATCATCAAGCAGAGAGAACCAAAATAGAGCCCAGTAGAGAAGAAGCTTGAGGAAGGCAAGCAAGCACGCATGCAAGGGAAGCTAAGCCAGCTTCGTATCTTTTAAAGGCAATTGCATGTGCCATGCAAATCAAACAGTCTTAGCAATCGATGCAAACTTGCAAAAGTTGTAGTCACTTCACTTGTTGTTGCTCCCATTACCCATAACCATTCAGATACTATTGCTTTCAAAGCAGTTGGATTCTCTACGTATGTTATAATTTTAGGCCTCAACACCTCCATCATGGCTTCCTTGTGAATTGTGCCCTTGGAATGGTTGCCATCATTACCTTTTACAACACCCCAGCTTTGCCAAAAGCACCCACCATCCGCGCCCCCATACGACGTGACCAAGATAGAATCTTCAGCTGCCCTTTACTCTTACTCGTCGGTAAACAAGTGTTTGTCCTTGAAAGTCGGGCGTCAGAAAAGCAAAGGCTTGTGTTGCAACAACACAAGCAACCCATAAAAAGTAACTAGATGAGAAGTCCTTAAGGATGTACGTTAATTGAAACTCAAAACATTTCCATTACCACTCTTATATGGGTAGTGCTAACTATGTGCCATTAGCACTACCCTTTTTCCTTTCGATTGTTGATGAAATACTAAAGGCAGGAAGACTCGAAGGTGGAGAAAAAGGTGACGCTGAAAAATTAAACACAAAGTGTGCAGATGAAAGCGAAGCCGAGCATTGCAACAAAAAAAACCAAAATAAACCATGTGGCATTAACAAAAGCATGACTATCAATCCTTAATTATGAGTTTGCAAAACCAAAACATTTGCATTACCATTGCCTTAGGGGTAGTGCCAACAATATACATAAAAGTCTTCCTTAGTAGGTTCTTTTAATAAATTACTATGTATGCAAGCTCACCCAAAGTGCAAAATCCATTAATGTAAGGAGAAGGTGTGAAGAGGGGCACTCGATGACCACTCCATTATCAACTGAAGTTGGAGGGGCTTAGGTACGGTGGGGACATTAAAAAATATTAATGAGGGGGAGCACGTGGCGCTTCTTCGTAAACATCTTAGCACCATTGGAGGGGGTTGCTCCCCTCCTCCTCTCCTTCAAGATATGATTGGTCTTCCTTCCACTCCCTCCTCCCTTCAACTTCCAAAATCGCCAAAGGTCAACACCCGCCCACAACCCCCCCCCCACCCCAAATCCCCCTTACCCCTTCCCCCAACACACATACACATTTTCAAGTCAGCAAGTTTGGATGCCATAGTGCACCTTGTACATGATGTACAAATATCAAGCTTTCCTTGTAAAAATGGATGTCTTCTCGTAGACAAACTCAAGCTTGTACCTCTAAGTAAAAATCAATGCCATGATGTATCTAATAGGTCTTCGTAATTGAAAGAATGGCTTACCCATAATATCTCCTCCTATGTTATGTGTCTATATTTACTTATATAAATTATATTTATGTATATATTTGTACAATTACTTATATTTATATTTACATATTTACTTATATATATATTTATGTAGTTATATCCTCCCAAATAGAGGCTTGCTCCATGGAATTGAAGGCTTGATATCAATTTATATTTATATATTTATTTCATTTACATTTGCTTATATTTATATATTTACTTATATTTATATTTATAAAGTTATATCCTCCCAAATAGAGGTGTGCTACATGGCATCGAAGGCTTGATGTCACTTGTTTCTTGATTGGTGTCACTTATTCAATACAAAAGCACTTGCAATTGATCAAAAAAGTGGCTTTGCAGATATAGTTTGTCAAAGACCATACGCAAAAAGGTACTAGGTGGGATGAGGATCACTTGTGGACTACTTTGTGGCTCTAGTACCAATATGTCAAAATGTCATGGATTGCATATCCGCGTACTGCCCTTTAGATTTTATGAAGTAGGCTCCAAAGTTGATTATGCATCTTTCTCTTCTCATCATTGTAGTATTGGTAGAACCATGAGATCTAGAAAAGTAGTATCTTTTAGATTTTATGAAGTAGGCTACAAATACTCGGATGAAGAAAGAATGATGTGCAAAGTCATGAATAATAGCTACAAGTTACATTGTCAGATAACAACACCTACAATTACGTTAGGGGTGACATTGCATGTCAGATGATGGAAAGATGGCTACCTTGGAGGAACTAGGAGGATGTGTGATAAGTAGCTCAAGTTCAACATGTACAAGGGAAACTTTGTTGGATGCAAAAACTTGTATGACCCAACCCCCCCTTCTCTCTCTCTCTCTCTCTCTCTCTCTCTCTCTCTCTCTCTCTCTCTCTCTCTCTCTCTCTCTCACGCACACACACACACACACACACACACACGCATGCATGTGTATTCATGCCTACACACACACACACACACATGCATGCATGCGTAGAGAGAGAAGAAAGGGGGGGGGGGGCTCCTTGTTAACCCTAGGAGATAGAGCGAAGAAAAGGCTAGGATGAGAATGGAATTCTGACTTGGAGCATGGCCAAGTGCTAATTGTGCTAATTGTAACATGAGAAGTAGGGAGGGTGGTGAGAAGGAGTAGGGTTGGCCTTTCTTTCAAAAGTGTTATGTATAAAAGCTAGAAAGTTTGACTTTTGGTCTTCCGTTGTATGGGATGCAAGTTTGAGAAATAGAAGATCTCCTTCTTTCCAAGAAGTGTTTTCATTTTTCTCTTGTCCTTGCCTTTGTGAATGCCTCTCACCCCCTTTCCCCCTTCTTGCTTCATGCATCCCTTTCCCCACTTCCTTTCCTTCACTCTCTTCCATCCCTCTTCTCATCCTCTTTCTCCCCTCTCTTCTCTTGAGGATTCACATTGCTACAAGTACGAAAGCTATTGGACTGACACCTTGGACCACATGGGCTTGCATTGCTCCCACAAGGAGAGGTAAGAGGTGGAGAGTATCCTCCGCATCCCTCCAAGATCCCCTCAACACATGGAGTCACTTTCGAAACACACAATCCTTACATGACACATAAAATCTTTAAGTTATCTTTCCCATACATCATCTTCTCCTCCTCAGCTAACTTTCTCTTCTTTTTACTCAATTTATTTCAAAAGTTAGCCTCTAATAGCTGAAAACTCAAGAGCTTCTATGAGGATTTCTGACCTTACTACTTGTACTCAAAGGCTCCTTTCATATTTGAGATCCTCCATTCTCACCTATCTGAAAAATAATTGATTTTCATTCCATATTGGAAGCATGTGTTGTATTTTCTCTCTATCCTACACAAAGCTAATACAATATCTAAGCAAGGCCCATTTAATTAATGAAATATTCTTTTAGGGTTATACTTTTAATTGTTTAACATGCATGAGCCATGCAAAGTTTCTTTGATTCTCATAATGAAGTTTCTTATTTTTACTTTAAAAATGGCTACATGTTATCAATAATTGTTTCCAAAGAGCCTTGCAAGTAAGTTCCAAAAGTGGGAACATGATGAGAACATGTAGATATTTTTGTTAGAGTCACATATTGGCAATTTGTAATCCCTTTTTCATCCTTGTAAGGGGGGTAATCATGAATGATAATATGTGAATGGTCGTATATCTTTCTTTTACTGTCATACATATTGGTACTCGGGGGCTCACAACTTTGTTCAAAATATATGAGGATAAGAATGAATGAACATATGTGACAGTTACATGATTATTGGATCATATTTATTTTCTTTTACATTAAATTATATGTAATCATTGTAGGCAATAGATCCTCATGGGGCTATCTTTTCGTAGCTTTTGGTTGAGAGGTGTTGATTGGTGCTATGATGTGGCATGGAGAGGGGTGCAATGCTATTCAAGGATCATGCAGAATGGTATGCAGCCTATGAGAGAATGACATGTGTAGCTTGCTTGTAGAGTAAACTATGAGTTGCATGGAAAACATGGCGGTGTGGAGGCTTCTCGAAGTAGATTCTGCATCATTTGAGGCAGTAATAGCTCGTAAGAAGGCACAAAGGGGATTGGTCCCCCTCTCTTTGCCGATCCTTTGAGGCTCTATATATCCTTAGATACGATAACTGAGTAGCTGCTCATTAGGGTCCCTAGTTTACTCGATCCCTCATATCTATTTGGTCTTGTAAGGCAAAAATTATCCCTAGAGGTGAGCCATAGAGTCTTTATCGTGTCGAGCCAGTGTCTTGACGGTGCTTCAGGATGTAAGTTGTGGAGATTGCAGTTTATGAAAGATCTTCTATTGCTAGATGCTCTCGGTTTCAACTTTTTTACGTGAAGGATTTCATTGTTGCACACGTTGGTTCATGTTCTAGTATTCCGCAACTGTTGTCTTAATTATTGTGAGTCATGTTACATAGTAAATCTTGATTTGGTTATTGCATACAACCAATAAGACCTCGTTGCTAGAATCTAACAATCATTACATATAATTAACATAAGTTTGAAAACATCCACCAACTAAGTGCCTTGTTTGGAGTGTGTTCTTACTTTTATGTAAGGCATGAAAATTCAAGCGTATGTGCATAAGGGATACTCGAGCATGATCTCATGCCGATGCAAGCAAATTTGGTGGTCCATCAAAGAATGAGAATGTATATTTATTTATTAAATTTATTCATATAATACTACATGCATTCACTCTAGGAGTCTACATGCTCACGTTGTTCAATAGAATCATGAGTGTTGATACTTTTTCCTTTCAGGCATAGGCCTTACAAGTGGGGCCTTTTGCATGAAATTATTCTCCTTTCCCTCTTTTTACATTTTAATCCTCTCTCTTTAAAACACAATTTAATGGTCATTCATAGTATACAATATGCATACCTTTCTCCATGCCATCAACCCTATCATAATGACTGGATAATGAGCCTTCAAATCTACACAACTTACACATACACCAATTCTATTTTGCTTGGGTATCTTCATGTTGTTGTATTATTTTTCCAAATCTAGTAAGGTGCATAATTGAGAAATAGGGTTTCTCACGAGAGCTTCTTGTACATATTTGTCCATTAGATGAAGGACACCACCATTTGGCAATGACTTTCTATTCTTTAAAAGAAGGCCTTACTTTTAAACATTCCTTGTAAATACTCCCAAATAAACTTGGCATCCTCATTGTTTGGGCAATGCATATTTGAGGGTTCTTCTTAAACCTTTTGCAATATAACCTATGATTTTCCTGTTGGGATATCTCAAGGTGTATGCCTCAGGCACACCTTATGTTTCTATGTGTGAGTGCTAGAGGCACAGTTAGGTGCCCACAAGCACAGTTAGGTGGTGGAGAGCCACATAGGATGATTGAGAGAATCTAGGAGCAGATTGAGGAGATGATTGTGGAGCTCTGAGGTCATCAGTGATGTCAGTGACCTTGTATGAGGTGCCTACTTAAGGACCTCTTTCTTCTTCATTCTATAAGCAAGTATTCTGATTTTGTGTCAACTCTACTCTTTCCTTTCAGTGTTCCAACATGGTATCAGAGCCATTTCATCCCCCTTGAGCCCATTTTTGCCACATCATCATCTTCTTCTTCTTCTTCTTCTTCACCATCTCTCCCTCTTCTCCAAAAATTTTGCTTGAGCTTGTTCTCCTTCAATCCTCAACCATTTCCCATACCCTTTCTGCTGTAGATCCCTCTTGTTAGGGCGAACTTCGGGCTGCAAGCAATTGGAGAACAACCCGCGCTGCTGGTCGCCATTGTACGAAAGTCGTCGAAGTTCTCTGCTGCAAGTTCTCTGCGCCTGCTTCGACTTTCTCTAATTCCTTCCAGGGGGAGTTAGTCCATCCTAGAGCTACCTTGTGCTGAAATCTGAGCAGCAATGGCTGCATATTGAAGGAGAAAACAGAGAAAAACCAGTCGACTTTGTTCAAGAAGGTGAAGGCGACCTGACGCATATTTTCGCCTCTTCTTCCCAGAGGATCTACTGTGGTATACCAGCTTTCTTTTGCCTCAGAAAGCCCCCTTTCTTTTGCTTTGAAGAGTGTGATATGAGCCCTCCAAGTTCAGCTCTCTAGTTTTGACAGTTTTTACATGCTTTTGAAAATGATGCTACATAAAATGCTACTCTAGCATTTCTGGTCTTTTGAAGTTTTCAATAACTTCACTACAAGTGTTGCTTCAGTTTTGTTTTGACTTGCTAGACCTGGTTGTGATTGGAAAATGTTTATTTCATTCACTTCTATGAAGCATGCAAAAAGTAGCATCATTGTTTGAAAACTAGTCACTACTATTTGCTACATCAAGTGCCTATACTTTGGAAGTATTTCAGTTCTTTTTGCCTTGTAAGAGAGATAGACACTGCCCAATATCTGGGTTAGACCCTCTCATGGCTGCTTTATATAATCTTGAGAAGTTCAATGGAAAGGGCTTCCATACATGGCAAATGAAGGTAAAATTTGCATTGATGCGGGAGAAATTATGGGGACTTGTCAAACCTACTCCTACCGCTTCTTCTACGGCCTCAAATGCTGGAGAATCTTCAGCTCCGACACGACCGGCAAGGGATCCAGCAAGAGAAGAAAAAGCATATGGTATAATTGCTTTAGCTTTGGGTGATGATTACATACATCATATATCTGACTTGGAGTCTCCATCGGAAGCATGGCAGAAGCTAGATTTGATTTTTGGTGCAAGCTCTCACATATCTAAACTATTACTTAAAATCTCTTTCTTTGAATTAAAAATGGCAAGTGATACTACTTTAGCTGCTCATGTCAACTATATGCGGAGTCTTATGACTCAGTTAGCTTCTATCAACTCTCCTATCACCCCTGATGATGCTATGGCAGTGCTACTTAAGAGTATGCCTGAAAGTTTTGATCACATTGTAAGCACTTTGAAGAATCTTCCCAATCCAAACCTTGAAGGCATTATCTCAGCTCTCCAAGAAGAAGAAAGACATAAGGAGTTAAGGAAAGGCAATGACACTGCTTATGTTATGAAATTCCAGAAGGGCAAGTATTCTCCTTGCAATCACTGTGGAAAGACAAATCACCTTTCAAAGGACTGCTTCAAAGTTAATCCATGCAAGCACTGTGGCAAAAACAACCATAGTGAGAAGTTTTGCAGAGACAAAGCAAAGACAGAAAATGCAAATCTACTTATAGTGAATTTGCCTCCACAAGATGAGGCATCCCATGAAGATTATGCATTTTAAACATCTCTATGTATGCTCCAGATCTCTCTTTATGTCAAGGTACTCAGCCTGGATAGTCCTCCAAAATGAATGAAAAATAAACTATTGTGTTGTGTGTTTGTAAACACCTCTGGTCACCTTATGATGTAGGCCATGTGTATGTTTTGTTCCATGGTACCTCCTGCAGACATTGTGTGCATGTACATGCAGGGAAGATAACCATTGGAAGGGTCTTTTGTATCCCTTTCTGTTTACCTTACAAGGAAACCCTTGCTAGCATGAGAACCTAGCCATAGATTTATCCTTGACCACCATGAGATGGCATGAGAAACTATGAGACTAGATGTATCCTTGACATAGCCTGAGGCATTTCCTTGAGGGGGGGTTTGTTGGGATATCTCAAGGTGTATGCCTCAGGCACACCTTATGTTTCTATGTGTGAGTGCTAGAGGCACAGTTAGGTGCCCACAAGCACAGTTAGGTGGTGGAGAGCCACATAGGATGATTGAGAGAATCTAGGAGCAGATTGAGGAGATGATTGTGGAGCTCTGAGGTCATCAGTGATGTCAGTGACCTTGTATGAGGTGCCTACTTAAGGACCTCTTTCTTCTTCATTCTATAAGCAAGTATTCTGATTTTGTGTCAACTCTACTCTTTCCTTTCAGTGTTCCAACATTTCCAAGCAATGAAACAATTAAATAGACCGATGATAAATTATTTGAATTGAAAAAGAGTACTTGAATGAAATGTGGTGGTTAAAGGTCACTATACCTTAACCCCAGTTATGTACAATACACATGCACACGCACATGTGCACACACACACACACACACACATATATGGATAACATAGAAGATTAGGGTATTCTGCACCCACCAAGCCTTGTGTGGCTCTCCTTCTCTCACCCTCTTTTTTTTCCACTTTCATTGTTGAATCCCCTTAACTACTATCAAAGCGCGAGTGGTCCCGAGAGATCATTATGTATCCATATAGATGTGTGAATGTTTGCAGCTTCCCTAGAGGATGGAGTAAGCCTATGAGTGCTTTTTTGAGCTGCCTCTGCAACAAAGGCTTCAAGTGTAGCGCCTACTACTAGCAAGCCGTCAACTAGTGCAATAGCATACCGTCTCCTTCAACACCCACGACCTTATGTAACAGCGCCTTCGACGGTCTTCACCGACTGAGCCTCCTACAACGAAGCCAACACAGCACTGCTCTACAGCCTCTAGGCGCATGCACATAGCTTGTAGCAGCTCTATGCCATAGAGCCTCCATCTACGCCTCCATCTGCACACAATCACGGGCTCCTCCAAGCATAGTGCCAGTCCCCTTACAGTCGCTCTCCTTACAAACAGTAGCTTATCAGTCCGCCTATGCTCATGTAGAGCCAACAACGCAGCCTCTCTTACAACGAAGCCTCGACCTTGGAGACTCAATTCTTCAGCAACGACCTCTTCACGAGCTGACTTCAGCGACGATTGGCTCTCACAGCAACCGCGGCTTCTCCGTTGACTTAGACCTCCACAGGAGCTCCTCCATACGCCTTAGCTAAGCTCCTATATCCAGCCATCTCCTTTGCATCATCTCCTTCAAGCTCCTCCAAGAGCTCACGGACTGCAAGGCCAAAGGTGGAGAAGACGATGGAATCCCGAAGATTCCGTCAGAATGATCAGAGATTTCGGTCCTCTGTGTAATGCCACATGGCATCCCACACTCAACCCAACCTTATCCTAAGGTCATCCTCAAGCTTGACCACCTAAGAGTAGCCATATAAGCACCCAAGGGAGGATTTGATATTGTAATACCCACACTTGACCACCTTATGTAGCAAGGTATGCACTAAGGGGAGGTGATCGAATGTAAACTCACATCTAACCACCTTGCAGTAGCCAAAGGATCATGGCACCAAGGGGAGGTGTTGAGATATGGTGCCATGAGCACATGAATTAGAGGCTAAGGTATGGTATAGGAAAGAATCAAAGTAGCCACCTTAGGATGTGGACTACCAGATGTGGAGATGTGGATTGAGGATATCCACAAGGAGAGATGTGGACCAAAGGATCCCACAGATGTTGACTATTCAAAGGGCACTCTTTATATAAGAGGCCTATCATGTATTGTTAAATACACATTTCAAGAGATATAGATTTGCTATTTAAAAAAAAGAAAAAAAGAATATATACAAACCCAGTTAGGGTTAGAGTTAGGGTTAGGGGATCTAACCCTTTCCTTTATAGCACTCTATAAGGTTAGTGCTATGCACATATGATCACGTGATGGTGCTATGCACACATGATCACATGATGTTGAGCGTGAACTCTCAACACCTCCCCTCAAGATCAACATCATGAAGTAGGCCTTCCCTCAAGATGATGATTCTGGGGAATCGAAGAAGGACTGAGCATTACATTCCATCATGTTGAGAGTTCACGCTCAACATCATGTGATCATGTGTGCATAGCACCATCACGTGATCATATGTGCATAGCACTAACCTTATAGAGTGCTATAAAGGAAAGGGTTAGATCCCCTAATCCTAACCCTAAATGGGTTTGTATATATTCTATTTTTTCAACTAGATCTAGTGTACCGTTAGTCATTTGTGGTGTGCTCTCTAGTTGTGCCCTCTCTCCTCATCTCCACTCTTCTCCTCTCCCCTCTTCATATTTTGTCACTAGGTGGTATTTGAACCTTGGGAAGCCTGTAGGTGGTTTCGGAGAAAAAAGATGTTATTTTACGATTCCCTTGTTCCTTTCGAGACGAGACTGAGAGCCTGGAACGACTTGCAGAGACAACCATTGCCTACATTTAGTGTCCATTGCACTTTGGGAGTTTGAAAACCCCTGTATTCTTGAATCTGGGATCATTTTGCTGGATTTTTGACTCATTGTCTCTGCTTCCACGTTTTTCTACCAATGTGTTAGAACTCAAGTTTGGAGCAACCACTCGCAGATCTGTTAGTTCCGGTGGACTTAGGTTGTCCTAAAACTTCTTTGTTACTCATTATTCACATTTCGGTAGAGTTTACAAACAGATTGGTTTGCAAAAACGTTTTTCAATTCCTCTATTGGACTCAGTGATTGGGACCACAGTTTTTGAAACCGTTTGTTCCTTTGCGTTTTGGAGGCCCAAAAACCCCTACCTGTCAACTCTTGCATGATTTCATGGAGATTTAGAGAAGTTTCATCTCTTTGAGACGTGGAATCGTCTAATTATCTGTAAAAAATCCATTCAAAGGTTCCAACCTTTGATTTTTTTATTACAGGTCAATTGCAAGGTGCGAGGGGATAACTAGGCACCTAGAATAAGGTTAGTGAATAGTCACATAGGGGGATGTGAAGAGGTGTGAATGGACCCTTGAGGTTCAAATGCCCATAACTTCCATTAGTCTTTTATTTTGAAGTACTCAATCATGAATTGCACGTATGCAGAATTACAATGATTCCTCTACTGGTATTTTTGAGTTTTTTGAAATTTTGTTCCAGTTTCGAAATTATGAATGAGGAAAGTCTGTTTATCACATTTGAGTTCTTATAATCTAATAGGTAGAATTTTGGAATAAGTCTCTACCTATTACACTGGCGATCCTACAGTTGGTTCGTTCTCTTCAAAACTCCAAAGAAAAGACCAGTTTTTTCTGAGAGTTGCAGCAGTTTGTATTTTCAGAAGAACATGCCCATCGAGGAAAGGGTCTCCTGTTCAAAAGAAATGGACGTGATTCAAACAGTTAGGATTAAGAGTTTCAAAGTCTTGTTTAAGAAAATGAGGGCACTTTGAAATGGCGTGGCACTTCCAAATCTTTGAGGCGACGTGGCAGTGGCCTAATTGATGGCAAAGGGACTAGAGAAGCTAATCAAATCGAGGGAGCTTCAAAACAAGTGTTCAATGACAAAGGAGCAGATTTGCACAACAACAGAAGCTTATCTTAGCGATTCTGGAGGCTGGGAATGTGAAGAGAAATTGGTGTTGGTGTTTGGATTGTGCCTCCGTCGAGTTGTTTAGTTGCAGAGATGCTGCCTTGACTATTCACTAGGATATGGCGGAAGTTTCAACTGTTCTCGAAGTAAGGATTGTTTAGTGCATCGAGGGTTGAAGCAAGGATTGCTAGCTATGGTGTTTGGGATGAAGCGAGGATTGGACCATGGCATAACTTCCCAAGGAGGCCAAACATAGCATCTCCTAAATCAAGGAAAAGAGAATTGCTTGCTCAAAATGGGAAGGATTCAGGAAATGCGTGAAGCACGAGTGAAGGGAGTTGGTAGAGAGCGGCCATGGCGAGGGAGGAGGAGATGGCTTTGTCTCCTTATTCGATTTCCAAGTGCAAGGAATCGTGATAAGCATCCTTGATTGAAGCCGAGTAGAATCTACATGCAAAGTGAATGAGTAGGATAATTGAATCTACATCGAATGTAGAAGCTTTGGAATGTCAAATTCATTCAATGCAAGATGTATTGTGATTCATTCTGTGACGCCATTTTTGAGAACAAAGTTTCGCAATGATCGGCAACGACTGGAGAACAGGCAAAACTTACCATTTTGTGGCAGTGCACTCGCATTTGCAAATGCGAGAATGAGGAATTGGTCTAGATCATTCTAGGAAAATTAGTCCCCCCCTCCTTGAATTGATCTATAGCTTAGGATAGAATTAATACGCCGAAAATCATTTGTTGGGAGATATGCAGCAAAGGCCAGGGATGAGCAAGTATCCCCTTGCTTTGCAATGTATATTTCATTACAAGTGCTGTGATCGAGACTTGGAGATAGACCGTCACGAAGAGATACCCAATTAGCAAATCCAACAGGACATCTTAGGTTCCTACTGATAATTAGCATGCCGAGATCTTGGGGTTCCCCATTAAAGATGACATCCAAATCGAAGAAGAGGTCTGCAATCAGCATGGTCATTTTGCACCTAGATCCTATCGATGTGATAAGAGCTGCCAGTTATAGGTAGCATTGGGCTGTACAAGTTGAAGACAGACAACCGTCAAAGGTGCTTGCTATGCAGTGGAGGCAATGGATGGCTGACCATGTCAAAGAAAAATTGAGCTGCCCGGCATTGCAAATCCACTCGTGACTATAAAGATTATTGTATTGATGCAAAATCTTCCATCTTCATCGGCTGGCTATGGCGAAGAAATCGCAATTGACAAATGGAATTCCAAACTCAAATCTATACAACCACAAAGGTGGCCAGCTTGCAGAGCGGGCGGACACCAAATGTCATTCGGATTTCTTCTTCATCTTCAGATCTTTGGATGCTCCCCCATGAAACACATCTCTAAAAAGCAAGAACCCAACTCGAAAATATGAAGAGCACTCGTACCTGCCACTAGTACAATGACCATGAATTCCAAGAACAATAGGCATGTAGCTTTTGAAACAACAAAAGAGAAGGGAGATTGTGGCATTTTGTAATGAATGCAAAAGCTAAAATGAGAAACAAAAACACGAATGAGGTTCCGTAAAAGCTTGGTGAGATTGAGGAAGGCATCCTAGTAATGCATACGGTCATCAAGCAAATCGGCATGTGCGCATTGCAGTAGGAAGAGATCCGCAAATAGAAGCAAGCAAGAGATCTGAAAAAAAGATTCGACATAGATCCAAGAAAGAGAAAATAGAAGCAAGAGAAGACCAAAGATCCGAAACAGATACAGATACTAAAATTGCCTTTAATGGGAGTAGCAATGGAATTCTTGATTTGAAATTCTATCAGTGTTCAAGATTTGGGACTGTTAACAAACAATTCGACAGTTTAGTATCCATAATTCTGAAGTTCAAACAATTTGAGGCATGAAGCAAAGTTATCTCTCTCTCTAAAATTTTTTATTTCCATCAGCAATTAGTTTCTCATTTTCGAATCATCATGGCAAAGTTCAAGAAGAAGAATTCAGCAAAGCAATGTTCATCATGTGGAAGTGTTGATCATGGTCCAAAAGATTGCTATATGTATTTGTGCAAGCATTGCAAGCAATATGGGCATCAAAGGAAGTATTGCACTGATCTTTTGGAGCAAAAGTTCTATAAAATATTTCCAGCTTTATGTGAAGAAAAAGCAATCCAAAAAGTCACAAAGCTCTTGGATAAGCTTTCGGAATATTCAGTTTTGCTTGATAATGCAAAGAATTGGTATGCCAAATTTCATAAAAATGATTGCAGATCTTTTCAATATATTGCTGATATCTTGGAACTTCAAGAAAGAGTTCAGATTTTACAATCCGAATATTCTCATGAGGAAGATGATGATTTTGATTCCAATTTAGATTTTGAACATGATTCCAAAGATGAGCAAAGTATTTGCTGTGTTTATTCAGATATTTTAGTTTCTAATCAAATTACAGATGTTTCAAATTCGATCAGATCAAAAAGTCATTCCAAACAGTCCGGAAGCAGTTTCAGACATTCCAAAAGCAATTATGGACAGCCAAAGAAGTCAAGTATGTGTGAGGATTATCCAATGCCAATCAGTTCTGGATTTTTTCATAGACAAATGGAGCAACATGATAAAGATGCTTGCTTTCTGACAAAGAATGATGAGAATATTGATGAAGATTCATATGATGATTGTGCATGCTATGCATTTGCACCAACTTTTGCTATTGATGTGATGTGGAAGCAAGAGAAGATCAATCCGAATGCATTTTTTAAGGAGCTTGACTATAGAAGCCCTTACAATAAAGAAGGTTTGGGATATGTTATGATGATGATGGAGCTCTTGAGGAGTATGTAGAAAGCTCAAGTCTGAATGTTTTTTTTGTGTTCAATGAGCAAATGGATAAACAACCAAAGATAAAAGAGTACCAAAGGTTTGATGCCAATGTTGAAGATAATGGTTCATC
The DNA here is from genome assembly GCF_047967505.1 of Dipteris shenzhenensis. Lineage (NCBI taxonomy): Eukaryota > Viridiplantae > Streptophyta > Polypodiopsida > Gleicheniales > Dipteridaceae > Dipteris > Dipteris shenzhenensis. Next base: position 13,390,274 of record NC_141605.1, read on the forward strand.
TCATGATGTGTTTGAGGCTGATGCTCCTATTGATGAGCATATGTGTCAAGAAGGTGCAGTTATTCGGCAATTTCTATTGTCCTTTGAGGCTGAGTATGCCTTAGTATGCCTTGTTGGAAGGATGAGGATGCCTTGTTGGAAGGATTTGTTCAAACACAAAGACAACCGGAAGGAGTTGAGAAGGTAGTGATGTAAGGAGGAGAAGAAGAAGAACAGCCCGAGAGCATGTGCTTATGGTAACTATTAGGCTATATTCAAAATTGATCAATTTGTATCATGAGCCTTCGATCAAAGATAGAGAGTGGGAAGTGATTCATCTTACATGAGTATGTTCAAGAGGCAGGTGTATTCATTCAACACTACTCTTGCCTCATGGGAAAACAAGAGTTAAGGGCACTATCAAAATCGATGTCTCTAAAGAAGCCAACATGATGTCATGAATGAGGTGTTATGCTTCAATGATAAGCATATTAATGAAGAGGATGAAGTGGTGGATCAATTCCTACTTTCTCTTGAAGATGAAGATGATGTATTTAATCAAGTTCATGCTTTAATGGGGATACACACACTATGCAAGAAAGACAGGAATCATGCAGTCCATGTCTATGTCAAGAGGCAAATTTAGGTTTCATTTTGAGTGACCTAAAGATGGATTCTTCTCAATTGGTATTATGTATTCCAAGACAAATGTATGGACAAAAATCTCATCAACTTGGATCATATTTTGAATATCAATTGGCTGTGTTTCAATCTATGCCAAAATGCATACCTAGTTGGGAGCAACAGTGCAGTCTACTGGTTGACAGTTTTGAGGAGCTTCAAAATCAAGTCAAATGGATTGATTTGACTGATGTTAGATGGCTGAGAGTTAGTCATGTATATGTTTTATACCCACCTAAAACAATTTTTGATTTGGATAAGTCTAACCCATTCATCCGAGTGTGTTTTTTCAGCAAGAAAGTTAACTTTCTGCAGTCCACAAGTGACAATGCATGGCAAAGTGATGATCCAATTGAGGGTGAGGTAAACAAAGAAAAGAAGTCAAATGAAGATAAATCTAAAGACCAACTCTTTCAAGATTTCAAAATTCAAATAAGTTCAGTTCAATCATTGGGTGAAGAGAATGGTAAGGACAATGTTCCAGAGGGATCACTCATTGAAGTGGTTTCCCAAACAGAAATTTCAACTTTGAAGGATGATATATATGGAATTTTTTATGATGCTTTTACTGAGTTTGAGGATGAATTCTATGATGAAAAAGATGATATTATACAATCAGAATTTGGCTTACATTCAGATTTGAATGATGGTACAGTTTTCAGCCTGTGGCAAGATGCAAGTGCAAGAGCACAATGTGAAAAATCAAATGCAAATGCAACCAAAACAAAATCAAGAAATGAGAATGCTGATGTTGATGTTGATGATGGAGAAATGCAAAAGGTGAAAGACGAGGCTAAGTGGAAGAGCCCAAACCGGATCCAAAAGAGCCCAAGAAGGAGCCAGAAGAGATCGAAGGAGTTCCAAAATCACCTCTACTTCATACCACAAATATGCAGACACTTGGCAAGTGTTCAAGGTCAAAATATATAGCAAATGAAACCTTGGAATCATGAAAAACAGCAAACAGAAATTCAGCAAATAGTTTGGAAGTATGTTCGACAATAGAAAGCAGTTTTGGCATGTTTCGGATAGTCCAAAAGTCTGATTATCAATCTGATTTCAAAGAGGGGAATTTCAAAAAGTCTAAATGACAGAAAAGCAGTAATTTTTATGTTCTTTAATTCAGCATATGTTGTTCAAACAGTCCTAATAATTCAGTCCAAAATTCAGAATGTTCGAATGTGGTGGATTTCATTCCGAAATCAGAATTCAGTCATTGAAATCAATGAAATTCAAAATTCAGATTTTCAGTTGGTGGTTTGATGAATGGAATTTAATTCAAAGACAAATGAATGATTTCTTTGAGGACTCTACACCGACATATGTTGCGGATGCTGGAGCTTCATCGACGCATTCTTATTTGCTTGATCGGAGCGATACATCCACTGTGCCAATGGAGTGTGAACATACTTATTCATGCATGGTTCTATGTATTCATTTTGTATGACCTTGCATGGATGACGTTATATTTTATGGGTTCCTAGCCCTGGCATGTTGCCATAAAATGGTAGCACTGTATTTACACTAACATAATGATGATCAGGGATGATTTTTTCAAGTTAGTTTCGTTAAGAAGCTAAACTTTAATATTAGCTTCGAAAGTTTTTATGCCCTAATAAAAATAAATGTTTGAAGCATTCGCCAAGATTTGATACTTTTATGTAAAAAAATTCAAAGTTTTGCTAGGGTTTACATTTATTCCTTCAAATTTTAAAAGAAAATATATAAAAAAGTACTACGTTCTACCAATATTGTGAAACTTAAAAAATGAGCTTGAAAAGTTTCGACAATATTTTATATTTATATATAATCATAGCTTCAATAAAAACATCCCTGATGATGATATGCACTATAGCTTACCTTTACTTTACTGCATAATAATCTCTTTCTTTTGGGGATTAGTGGACAGCTATGTATGCGGGTGGTTTGAACCTTGGTACTACACCAAGCTCTGCACTCTACTAACTGCATGGTCTTGGATTGATGTGATGTTTACATCATGAACGGGGTCTACTAACTTCCATTAGATTGAACCTAAAAATAAATCGGTGGGTTCGAGCCTTTGAATTTTTCAAATTCCAACCATTGGGTGTGCCAGTGTGAGGGGATAACTAGGCACCTAGAATAAGGTTAGTGAATAGTCACACGGGGGGATGTGAAGGGGTGTGAATGGACCCTTGAGGTTCCAACTGCCCATAACTTCCCTTAGTCTTCTATCTTGAAGTACAGAATTACAATGATTCCTCTATTGGTATTTTTGAGTTTTGTGAAATTCTATTCTAGTTCCGAAATTCCGAATGAGGAAAGTCTGTTTATCACATTTGAGTTCCTGTAATCTAATAGGTAGAATTTTGGAATAAGGTTGAATCCCCGTTTCGCATCCATCGGTTGGGATTTCGGAGTTCCAGTAGAAGAAATATATTTGCAGATTTTCTTGTTGAGTCCAATTATGCAATGACACCCATGTTTTGAGGCATCCTAGGCTCTATTTTCACTACCAGTCATTGTTCCCACATTGCCCAATAATATCATTCAACCACTAACATCAAGCGAATTGAGCTGGAATTGGTGAATCAAAGTCACTTTTGGAACAATACTTCCGTAAGTCAACACGTGCCCATTAGTTTGTTTCCATCTGAAAGATTCATTGAGAAATAACAGGTTTGGAAAGGAATCAACGTGAACATTTAAGCTTGAGAAATGAGTTATTTCACTAAATCCCAAGTTGGGTGAAAATAAAAGAGAGGTTCAATGCTTCAACACATGCTTGGTTTCAAACCAAGCTTAATAGCTTTTTTTCCAATGCAGTGGGTATTGGCGCATCCCTCAGAATTGTATATAGTTGTTATATACCTCATCGGGGGGAATGCAGGATAGCTTGCGGATGGCCAATACTGCTTTTTGGAGCTGGTTCTTATCTGGCTAGCGGGGAGTGGCGCATCCCTAATCAGGAGCTATAATTGGTCCAAAATCAGATCAGAGAGGGTTGAGCATGGCAGAACATTGCCACCTAGATGGTTTCAAATCAAAGTCTTTTACCTAGACACAAAGATGCATAAGGTCAAAAAACATAGAGAAGTGTTTGTGCTAGCATGATTATGATCTAGATGGTTAAAATTCAAGCCTTATAGCCAATTATGGAGCAATTATGGGGGTGTTCATGTTGAGACACTTACTACCTAGATGGTTTTAGTTCAAATCCCTCCACCCAAACACAAGGATGCATAAGATCCAAAACATAGAGGGTGTTTTGTATGCTAGCATGTTTACCACCTAAATGGTTTGACTTCAAAGTACTACATAGACTTATAATACCCACAACTATAAAAAAAGGCGCGAGCAAGCCAACATGCACTACATGAATTGTTTCAATTCAAAGTTCTCTATCTAAACAAAAGATGTATGAAATACAAAACCACAAGGAGTGTGCCTACAGACACACTTACCAACTAGATGGTTTGAATTAAAAGCTCTCTACATTTAAGAACAAATATATGACATAAAAAACCATAGAGGTGTGAGCATGCCAACATGATTACTACCTTGATGGTTTCCATTCAATGTTGTCTGCATACACACAAAGTTGCATAAGATACAATAAAACAAGGGGGTTGCAAAATACATCACCTAGATGGTTTGAACTCAAATTACTTTACCCTAAAACAAAGTTGTAAAATATTCACAAGAACAAGATGGTGAGCATGCTAACATTCTTATCGCATAAATGCTTTAATTCAAATTCTCTAACTAAACTAGAAGATGCATAAGATCAAAAAATAACGAGATGAGTACGTGTGTCAACATGATTGCTAATTACATGATTTAAATCTAAAGTCTTCAACCTAAAAACAATCTATAAGACATTCATAAACATAAAGGGGGTGAGCATGTCAACACACTTTACCGTAGAGATTTTTTAAATTCCTACTTCTCTACTTGAATTGAAAGATGCATATTATCCAAAACCACAATGGAGAGTGTACATGTGTGTATGATTATTTCTTTGCTCATTTAAATTTCAAAGCTCTCTACTAAAAATAGAGATGTTAAAAACAAATGGGGTGAGCATGCTGGCACTTAATAAGCTAGACGAGTTCAGTCAATGTCCTTTATTTAAACACAAAGATTGATGCAATCAAGAACACATAGGAGGGTGTGCATGCCAGCATGGATACAACCTATCTGGTTTTAATTTGAAGCCCTCCACCTTCAAAAATAGGTGTAGAAGAACTAAAGACATAGATGAACTACCCAAAACAAACATTTCATTAATTTTGGACTTATTTTTTGTCTTTGGACAAATCCTAAAAAACCTTCCCAAATGGAAAGGTTACTTTTTGAAATGATCCCTTCCAACAAAAAGTTTATTTTATGGCACTATCCTTTCCACATAAAAGGTTTATTTACTCACATAATCTTTTTGCACTAAAAATGGAAAAAATAGAAAATATAATTCGCATCTTACTCTTATATAAAATTTTATTTTAAAGATTTTTTCTTAACTTATTAACAATTTAAATTAATCAAAATAATTTAAATGCATGAAAACATTATATATATGTATGTATGTATGTATGATATTAATTTATAAGTGAGGAAGGAAGAGGGAGGGGAGGGAAGGGGGAAGGGGAGAGAGGAGGAGGGGAGGGGGGGGGGAGTGGGGGGGGCCGCGCGAGAGGGGAGAGGAGGAGAGGGGAGGGGAAGAAAAGAGAGAGAGCGAGAGAGAGAGAGAGAGAGAGAGAGAGAGAGAGAGAGAGAGAGAGAGAGAGAGAGAGAGAGAGAGAAAGGGGGATAGGGGGAGGGTGGTGTGGTGATGGCCACACACTCCCCCCTCCCCCTTCCTAATATGCCTTTCCAATTCCTCTCGCATGATCGTGGCTGCGGCCACACAAAAAAAAAATCACGTACGGTTGCGACCGTAGGATTTTGTAGTTTGGAGGGGAAGGGGGAAGAAAAAGAAAGAGGAAAACGAATGGAAGGAGAAGAGGGACAAGGGAGGGAGAAGAGAGAAGAAGAGAGATGGAGAGGGGAGAGGAAGAAGAGGGAAGAGAGAGGGAGAGAGGAGGGGAGAGGGGAGAGGAAGGGGCAAGCGAAGGGAGAGAGAGGGGACGGAAGAAGGAGAGCCTCCTTTGGGTTATGGGAGGTAAATATATAAGCCACCAAACCCTTAAAATTCAAATTTCCCTCTCCCTCTCCCTCCTTAGAATTCGAACTTCCCTATCTCCCTAGAATTCAAACTTTCCTTCCACCTTCCTAGAATTCAAACTTCTCGGTCCCCTCCCCTCCCCCCCTCCTCTCCCCGACGTCCCCTCCTCCCCTCCCCTCCACTCTCTCGTTGTCCTCGTCCCTCCTTTCCCCCTTGCCCTCCCCTAGATTTCCTTTCCTTCTCTTCCTCCCATCTCCTCCCCCTCCCCTTCCATTTCCCTTCCATCCATTCGCTTTTCCCCTACCTTCCCGCAATCATGGCCATTTTTTTAATTTATTTTTTCAAATAAATAAATAAATAAATCCGGACTTGGATTATAGTAACTCTTCTTTTGCAATGGCCATGATAATTTGTACACACATCAATCCCACCTATCTTGAGTCATATGCAAAGTATTGTTGCCATAGGATATGGCTTGCACACTTGAAGTCTCATTAGACCATGTTTTTCACCAAGTCTCATCCACAACAGTCCAAAACACCCTTCAAGTTGTGTTATTTGAATGTGCACATATCTGATGGCCATAATAACTTGCACACACATCAAAATCACCTATCTTGAGGCATGCTCAAAGTAGTGGATATGGTTTGCATGGTGGAAATCATATTAATCCATGCTTTCACCAAGTCTCATGCACGATGGTCAAGAAATTTGCTCTGGGTTTTGTTATTCAAATGCACATATATTTGATAGCCACGATACTTTGCACATACATCAATCCCACCTAGCTTAAGGATCGTGCCATGTATCATGCCCATCGAATATGGTTTGCATGATCTACGTTGCATAAGACCATGTTTTCACGAAGTGTCATGTGTTATTCAAATGCCCACATTTCCTATGGGCATAATACTTTGCACATGCATCAATACCACCTACCTGAAGAGGCTTACAAAGTATCATGTCCACCGAATATGGTTTGCATGGTCGCATTACACGATGTTTTTTGTCAAGTCTCATGCACAATCATTGCTTTGAGTTGTGTTATTTGAACGCGCATCATGTCCATCAAATATCGTTTGCATGATTGAAGTCGCATTAAAGCATGTTTTGCATGAGACTTGTTTTTTAATAGTTGTGCATGAGACGTGGTAAAAAACACACTTTAATGTGACTTCAACCATGCAAACCATATATAATGGGAAATATACTTTGCACATGTCTCAAAATAGTTAGGATTGACATGCAAGCAAAGTATTATGCCCATTGAATATGTGCGCATTCAAATAACACACCTCAGAGCGTGTTTTTTGACGTTTCTACATGACACTTGGTGAAAAAAATGCTTTAATGCAACTTCTACCATGCAAAGCATATTCGATTGGCACTATACTTTGCACATACATCAAAATAAGTGAAATTTATGGGTGTGCAAAGTATGATGCCCATCGGATATGTGCGGTTTGAATAACACAACTATGAGCATGTTTTTTAACTATTGTGCAACTTCAACATTGGTGTGCAAGGTGAATAATATGGAGTGGAAGATATAAGCAAAGAAAATAAACACACTTGGATCTAATACAATGTTATTAGTATAGTGTGGATTTAATACAATGTCTAAATAGAAAATTACAATAGCTACAATAGAAAATGGATTTCTCTTGAACCCTTTCATTTCATATGATGTATAAAAAAGCAATTAAAAAAAGCAATGTGAATAAACAAAAGTAATAAACAAAAAAGAAATCTTAAAAAAACAAACAAGAAACCCTTAAAAAGTTCAAAATGCCCTACCTCCTTCTCTCCCTCCAAGGTCGAAATCATCACGGCTTGCTCTTCAAAAAGTCGTTATCTTGGGAAACAAAATCAAGGTTGAAATAATTGGTGTGACAAATTGCCTAAAAACATATTGATGCACCTTTTTGGATGTGTTGTGCTTTGAAAGATGCTTCTAATCACTCTGTTGTACTCATGCACATGGGTGCATTGTCTAATTCCCATGAATACATTTAAGAATATTGCCATTTGTGTCATCAAGTGCAAATTTATCAAGTTGATGGGTTGCATTAAAGAAGACCAAGATAGCCATGTAGCCCAATTTGAGACAAGATGGCACACAAACAAATTTTTAACAATGTTCCAGGATTTGGAGGTACTGATAAAAATAAATTTGGAGACTTGACTAGTCCAAAACTAATGAGCTAGATCTTCCTCTTTTTATAGTATCATTGTGAGATTTGGCGGTGCCTCAAAGGGAGTGTCCAAAGTGGAGACATGGCTAGATAGTGAGCAAAAATGCTTCCAAATCACTCAAACTCTTAACAAAACTCAATATCATCATCGTGTAGTTTACACGAGGTCAGTTCGCCATCTTCTTCTATATGATTTTTTTTTCTCTTTATGTTTTTATGTTAGTCAAAGGAGATTTTTTCCTTGGTGTGTTCAAAAGAACACTCCCCCTCCTTAAGTCATTTAAGTGTAAGCCAATACTCACTTTTATAAGGAGCTTTCTACCCCTTAAGAGTTTTCATTCTCTTGGCTCTCTAGGGTTTCTATAAAAATGCATTTTTGGCAATCATTGGTTGTTTAAAGCATAATGGTGGCATTTAAAGAATGCAATGTTCTCCATTAGATAAGAAAATTTTTATGAAGAGGCATGAATCGGCTATCATTAAGAAATGTTAAAATAAAGTTCACAACAAGTGTATGGCCTAGGTTGGACAAAGCTTACTCATAGGTCTAAGAACTAAACTAGAATGATATGGAGACCATTAGAATTCCTAGGAATGAAACTAGAATAATATGAAGAATTTGTGTGTAGTATGGAGCTCTTTCATGAATCAGCCTGACAAGTAAATAACCCATTTCATAAAAAGAAATGAAAAAAAGCAGTGTTAATACACAAAAGCAATTTAAAAAATCAATCTTAAAAAAACAAACAAAAACCCTAACAAAATCAAGAGGCCCTACCTCCTCCTCTCCCTCCAAGGTCAAAATCATCAGGGCCTACTCTTGGGAAACGAAATCAAGGTGGAAATCAAGGTCGAGACTCGAAATTAGTGTTCTCTTTGGGAACGAATCGAGTCGCTCAAAGTCCATCTGAATCACTGCAGCCTACTTCAGAGACGTCCGTGCACTGTTCCAACACATCTTTGCACCTTGCTTCCGAGACATCCGTGCTCCTACTCCTAAATCGTTGCAGCCTCTGCCTCCAAGATGTCCGTGCGCTGTTGATTCAGAGTCTTCTACAAGTACTTGTTATCCATCACCTTATTTTCCCGTGAGCCCAATTTTCATGTTTACTATTACGGCCCTCACTTGTGTGGCCCTTTCAAAGTCGTGAAACAACCAAGGCACATCATTTGATGTGTTATCATGATTCCCTACTCTCGAATGCTGAATAATCCTTTGCTTCTTATGATCTAAATTTATTGGTGCAACATAGCCGAAAGCACTATCAAGGTATCATGATCACAGAACTTGACCAAAGCGGCAATCTGATAATCTACCGATTCTCTTGCTTGTACTGGATGGAGGCATAAAGCAACCAGTCTTACACATCTCATCCTCAGTCTTGTCACTTGTGCACTTTGCTGTAATAAGATATGCACTGTCCCCATGGACCTGTGGGTGCCCATCATGGTTGGAGATTGGCACTTGTGCCACTGTCTTGAACACCATATGATTATATTGAGAATGGCAGCAGTGCCATTAATCACATGGATTGAAGAGAATGGCAAACAAAATTATATATATATATATATATATATAATAAAGTCTATTTAAAGAATAAGAAAAAAGTATTAGATAATCTTAATAGAATTAAAGATAAGACAAATCAAGTAGATAACCAGAGAGGGTAAACTAGAAAAAGAAAATTCATAAACATATATAAGAATTTCTATATATAATTGTGTATTTATAGAGAGACATAAATCATATAGGTACCATGTCAATTATATAAATTCAACAATCTAAGGTAATAAATAATTACTTGCATAGTATCAACCAACCCTAAAAGAACATTTGTAAATAAGGGAAAATTTGTAAAAAATTTGAGGAAAGAACCAGTTTAAATGAAATAAACGACCAAATGTGAGCAAAAAAAGAAACATGAAAAAAAGGGGGGAGGATGGGAATCAAGTTAAGAAAAAAATATACAATTAAAGTGCTTAAAGACAATAAGAGGGTAAAGAGTGAAACACAATAGTAGAGGAAAAGGGGGGCAACAAGGGGGGAGTTTTTTGAAGATGTATAAATTTGATGATATATACAAAATTATGTATGCATACAAGATTAAGCATATATATAAGTTCATACTTTTAAACCTATTAAATAGGTAAGTCCAAACAAGGATTTAAAGTAGATACAGAGATAGGCATATTTAGAATTTTAAAGAAAGGCTAGAGAACAATAAAAGAACAAGAGGCAACTAAATGTTACATGCTTAGGGTTGTGTGTGAGTGTAATAACTAGTAATCTTGTGGTTGATTTTTATATATAAAACAAAGAAATTAGGAAAAAATCACAGAGGTAGCCGAAGGGAACTATGTAGAGAAAGGCTAGTCAACTCCACAGTTGGCTAGATCCTTAATGATAAGGTTTTTTTTTTAAACCATGAAAGCCACGTGTAAGTACAAGTAAATGAAACATAAGGAGAAGCAAGTGGCCATGCAGGAAGTGACTGAGAAAGCTTTGGAGGAAAGCAAGGAAGTAGACGACAATGAAGGTGACACCGAAGAGAGCTGAGGCATGAAGACAACCAAGTACCATGCAGCAAGTAAGTAAGGAGAGGTGCCATCGTGGAGAGTGTGACAACATCAGAGAAGTTGTCAACTGTGAAAAAGTCAAACAAAAAGGTTGCTAGAGCGAAGTAGAGAAAAGAGCAGCACCAACTGCATACCCAGTCTCAGTGCCTCAAGCAGATAGGTGAAGTAGAGTTGGTGCATGAAAAAGAGCAAGAACCGAATGGAGGCTATCAGCAAGTGACACAGCCAATGTGGGGGGACAGGTAAGTGGCTTTGAATAGTTGAGGAAAAATGAGGGACGACGTGAAGGTAAGAGTAGCCATATACAGCTCCCAAGGTGGAAAACGGCCAGCCAGCCACTCACTATCAGTGACATAAGGTGGCGGTGGTGGTGGTGGTGAAAATAGAGGAAGGCTTGGGGTTAGGGTAGGGTTAGAATGAGGCTAAAGTGAGTGTGTGAGTTAAGAGAGGGATCTAGGGGGAATATGCTACACCCACATGCACACAAACAATCTTTTGCAAGGAAGTAAGCACAAGTTGAAGATGATAGTGGAGTGCGAGAAAAATTCGAGGAGAGGGTAAAAAAGGATGGAATAGGGAAAAGCTTTGTGGGCGGTTAGCACAAAGGTTGTTAGCCTAGTGGGGCTAAAGCTAGGGTAGGGGATGGTCTAGGAAGGGTTTTTGTAAAGGGAAGGTACAAAAGAGGGGAGGGGGTTTTTTGTAGAGGGAGAATAAAGTTTAGGGGGGTAGTAAAGGAGATACAGGGACTGGTTTGGGTATGGGGATGACTCAAATCAAAAGTTAAAATTTTAGAAATCAAGAGAGAAGGAGGAATATAGGCAATTCATGGTAAACAAAGCTTGGCACAAGATAACGATTAGGGGGATAAATCTTTAGCGTCAATAATTTAGAAAAAAATAAGAAATTAAAAAATAAGGAAGGGGCCACAAGGGTATAAGAAAAAATTCCCCTTTAAACAAACCCAGGAAAGGGGGTAAAAAACTTTTGGAGTGAGAGATTAACATTATGATTAAAAAAGGGTTTAGGGGGGGCAATAACTTTACTTGAAAAACTATAATTACGCTAAGACTTTAGCTTTAAAACATTTTTAAATAGGGTTTAGAGCAAGGGAATCAAATTAGCTTTAATTTATTTATTTTTAACTAGAAAAATGTTAATAGTAAATAAATAAATATTAAAAAAAGACATGAATAAAAGGAGGGGGCTTAGATCACATACAATTATTCCCTTTGCAAGAATAGGCATAGGGTTAAAGAAATTTTTAAAGGGTTAGTAGTAATAATAAGAAGCTTTCAAGTGGGGTGGCTCATTTAGTGTAAATCATAAGTGGGGAGTGAGGGCGGGGGCGTGAGGACCAATAATTTAGGGATACAAATTTCACCAAAGAAAGGGAGTTTGTGTGTATGGGTGTGTGTATGTGTGTGTGTGCATGTGTGTGTTTGTAAAGTAAAGAAAATGTGTGTGTGTGTGTGTGTGTGGCCCACCCCCAACCCAAAGGGTAAGACCACATGGTGGGGAGTAAGCCCACCATGTGGAACTTACTCCCCACCTAGTAGTGTGTAGAGAAAAAATGGATCATTATGATAAGTGTAAAAAAGTGATGTCACTAGTATAAGCATATCCCAGTTCCATATTAGGGTGGCACCCATGTTTCTCCACATAAAAAGTAATAATTAGTACTCGAATTAAATGGAATCAAAACATTACCTATTGAAAAATATTTATCTCAAGCCAAAAATTAACCAATGATAACATGACTACAAACTATACATAATAAAGAGTTATCCAATCAATGTGAATTAACTGTATGGCACTAGCCCGACCAAAGGCTAGTTGGGAAATCAGTGTGTGTGTGTTTAGATTTAATAGTCCCATCAATAAATGAGCCATACAATTAATTCCACCATTTGGATAAAAAGTTATATACGAGACAAGTACAAAAATATATTTACAACATCTAAGTTGGGAATTTCAAAAAATTGAGAGTTTGCAAAAAATCTAACAAAATTGAGAATTTATAATCATATTGAGTTTGAAATAGGAACACAAGACTGGAAAAGGGTGTCGAATCCATCAAGCAGTCCAGGTTCCAAGGTGAGGGTCCACTTACCTGCCACCATCCAAGAAAAACTAGGTGTTAGAACATCATAGTTTCAATTGGGTAGACAAGTAATGCCTATATTCCCTAGCGTGTTATTGCTTTACCTAGGAACAAAGACATCTGTCTAGATTCACATATATCAACTTTTTGCAAATACCATGCTATAAGTACAATCAGTGTCACCAATCCATCATTAATATGCCACCAAAGTGTGTGAGAGCATAAGGGGGGTGGTCCACACCCTTAAAAGAAAGAAATGGATGTGGGGGATAATCCACTCCCTTAGGTTAATCAATATCAACTTTTTGCCAAACAGGAATAATAACATGTTAAAATGACTTGGTCTACAACAATTAAATACTTAGAATCACCATTTTAATAAAATAGAATGCAAATGTGGGGGGTAGTCCACACCCAAGGGAGACTATTAATTATAAATCCTTAAAGCATGCTTGAGAGAATAAATTGGAAATGTTAAAATTTTAAAGTGAAAGGCCTTAAAGGAGTGCTAAACATTCATAAAGGGGACACTCCACACCTTTAGATAAGTAAACATAAAAGACCTTAAAAGAGTGCTTATAAGTTCGGGGAAAATAATCTTTGTAAAGCTTGAAAACAATCTAGAAAATTTTGCATTAAAATTAAGAAAACTAAGAAAGGGAAACAAGACTTACAAAAGGAAAGAATGAATTAAACAAAATATTATATATATAATAAAGTCTATTTAAAGAATAAGGAAAAAGTATTAGATAATCTTAATAGAATTAAAGATAAGACAAATCAAGTAGATAACCAGAGAGGGTAAACTAGAAAAAGAAAATTCATAAACATATATAAGAATTTCTATATATAATTGTGTATTTATGGAGAGACATAAATCATATAGGTACCACCTCAATTATATAAAGTCAACAATCTAAGGTAATAAATAATTACTTGCATATTATCAATCAACCCTAAAAGAACATTAGTAAATAAGTGAAAAAAATTTTAAAAAATGAGGAAAGAACCAGTTTAAATGAAATAAACGACCAAGTGTGAGCAAAAACAAAAACATGAAAAAAGGGGGAGGATGGGAATAAAGTTAAGAAAAAAATATAAAAAGTGAACAATTAAAGTGCTTAAAGACAATAAGAGAGTAAAGATCCAAACACAATAGTAGAGGAAAAGGGGGTCAACAAGGGGGGAGTCTTTTGAAGACGTATAAATTTGATGATATATACAAAATTATGTATGTAGACAAGATTAAGATGATAAATTTGAAGCGACTGAGAAAACTTTGGAGGAAAGCAAGGAGGTGGACGACAATGAACGCGGCACCAAAGAGAGCTGAGGCACGAAGACAACCAAGTACCATGCAGCAAGTAAGTAAGGAGAGGAGCCATCGTGGAGAGTGTACCAACATCAGAGAAGTTTTAAACTATGAAGAAGTCCAACAAAAAGGTTGCTAGAGCGAAGTAGAGAAAAGAGCAGCACGGGCTGCATACCCAGTCCCAGTGCCTCGAGCAGAAGGTAGGTGCATGAAAAAGAGCAAGAACCGAATGGAGGCTATCCATCAAGTGACAAGATCTCAAGGGAGTCCCATCGCCACGAGATAAACTGCACAGTGTATGCAATTGTAAGTGTAAGCAGAAGAACAAAAGCTAAGCTAGAGTACAAGTGTGGAGGAGGAAGGTAAGGTGATAACCATGAAGAGTGATGCAACACAAGAAAGGTAATGGAATACGTTAAAAGCATGGAGCCTGTGCAAGCAAAGTTTTACTATGGAGAGGAAGCAACAGAGGAAATGAAAAAGGGTGAAACTAAGAGGCAACCTTGTTATAAGTAAAAGGGAGGCGAATGGAAAGAAGGCAAGACAGCAGAATCAGGTGACACAGCCAAGGCGGGGGGAAAGGTAAGTGGCTTTGAATAGTCGAGGAAAAGGTAGAGATGACGTGAAGGTAAGAGCATCCATATATAGCTCCCAAGGTGGAAAACAGCCAGCTAGCCACTCACTGTCAGTTACATAAGGTGGCGGTGGTGGTGGCAGTGAAAGTAGAAGAAGGCTTCGGGTTAGGGTAGGGTTAGAGTGAGGTTAAAGTGAGTGTGTGAGTTAAGAGAGAGATCTAGGGGAATATGCTACACTCACATGCACACAAACAATCTTTTGCAAGGAAGTAAGCACAAGTTGAGGATGATAGTGGAGTGCGAGAAAAAGCCGAGGAGAGGGTAAAAAAGGATGGAATAGGGAAAATCTTTGTGGGCAGTTAGTACAAAGGGCTAGTGGGGGTAAAGTTAGGGTAGGGGATGGTCTAGGAGGGGTTTTTGTAAAGGGACGGTACAAAAGGTGGGAGGGGTTTTTTTGTAGAGGGAGAATAAGGTTTAGGGGGGTAGTAAAGGAGAAAGGTGAGGGATATGGGGATTGGTTTGGTTATAGGGATAACTCAAATCAAAAGTTAAAAAATTAGAAATCAAGAGAGAAGGGGGAATATAGACAATTCATGGCAAACAAAGCTTGGCACAGGATAACGATTAGGGGGATAAATCTTTAGCATCAATAATTTAGAAAAAAATAAGAAATTAAAAAATAAGGAAGGGGCCACAAGGGTATAACAAAAATTTCCCCTTTAAACAAACCTAGGGAAGGGGGTAAAAAACTTTTGGAGTGAGAGATTAACATTATGATTAAAAAGGGGTTTAGGGGGGGCAATAACTTTACTTGAAAAACTATAATTACGCTAAGACCTTAGCTTTAAAATATTTTTAAATAGGGTTTAGAGCAAGGGAAGAATCCTATTCAAATTAGCTTAAAATTTTTTTTTAATTAAAACTAGAAAATTGTTAATAGTAGATAAATAAATGTTAAAAAAAGACATGAATAAAAGGAGGGGGTTCAGATCGTATACAATTATTCCCTTTGCAAGAATAGGCATAGGGTTAAAGAAATTTTTAAAGGGTTAGTAGTAATAATAAGAAGTTTTCAAGTGGGGTGGTTCATTTAGTGTAAATCATAAGTGGGGAGTGAGGGCGGGGGCGTGAGGACCAATAATTTAGGGGTACATATTCTAAAAAGAAAGGGAGTTTGTGTGTATGGGTGTGTGTATGTGTGTGTGTGCATGTGTGTGTTTGTAAAGTAAATAAAATGTGTGTGTGTGTGTGTGTCTCTGCATGCGTGCCCACTTTTACCCCAGTAGGATACAACACACTAGGTGAGAGAGTAGGTCATCACCTAGTGTCATGACCTATTGTCTACCCAAAAGGGAAAGAAGTATCAGTAAGTCTAGTAGTGGTGGGAACAATATTGCTCAAGCGAGCAATGAATTGAGTCAAGAGGCAAAGGAGCTATAATGACTTAAATATACTATGTGCAACCATCCAGAGTTGCAAGGTAAACATGATTGTGTGTGTGAAGACTCGACAAAAACCCCAATTTTGGTAATGGACATAAATTTAAGATAAAACTACTGTGAAACATTACAACAAAATCAAGAGGTGTGCAATTTGCAAAAGGTTTGTAGAATGCTTGATAATACAAACAAGTTTTGCTTTGATAAGTCGTAGCAAGCATTACTTTTATTGAAGAGGGGAATCTGCTTACTTGCCAACATCCAACAAGAAAACCATAGTGAGAACTAGCTAAACCTTAGTTGGGAAGACAGGTGTCATAAACGCCCCTCCCTTGTCATCGAGGTCACAACAATAAGAATAAACCCTTAACCACAAACTTATTAAGCTAGATGAAAAAATTTAAGTGCAAAGATTGTACAAAGAGCAATAGAAGAGGGGTTTTAAAATATTAGGTAAAGAAAAAGGAAAGAGGGGGACGGGGCGGTACAAAGGATAAGGGGTGCAAGAATTGATATTTTTGAATAATTAAATAAAAGAAAGAATAATCATAACAAAAGAAAAAAGTCTTTATGACATGTAGAGAAATAAAAAATAATGAGCCTATGTGGGTGATTAATTAGTACATATACATATAGAAAGGAATTGAATAAAAGAAAGAATAGTCATAACGAAAAAGAAGAAATAAACTTTACAACATATAGAGTAATGAAGAAAAAATGTGGAAAAAAGAAACCTATGTGAGCAATTAATAACTACAATAAGATTAGTAAAGTATGTAGAAACAAGAGAGAAATATTTTAAAGTGGAAGAATGGAAAGAAATATATAAAGAGGGGGTTGTTTGTAAAGAGAGACATGTAAAAATAAAGGGGGGGGGTTGTTTGTATATATTGAAGGATTGGAGATAAAGAGGGGGTAAATAGTTAATAAAAAACAAGGCCCCAAAGACCTCTGAATCCATGCTTGTGCAGTCAAAGGGGAACTTTGAAGAAGCTAATGTCGATGCAGCGTTGTCGATGCAGCGTGTAGGTGGAAAGGGAGTACAAGGAGCTTGTGTTCATGGTGGCTAAGGCAATAAATTAGTGGAGGCATCAGCATGAGCCAACATGAAAGGGAAGATGCCAAGGGGAACCAGAGAGTACTGAAGTAGAGGGTACTGTGCAAAAGTCGAGGGAGTTAGAGAGCATGGAAGGAGGTGAAGGTGAAGGTGGTGAGAGAGAGGGCAGAAGAGAACGGTGTTGCAGGCAGTAGAGGCAGATCCATGGTGCGCCAGTCAAGGCAGACAATGAACTAGGAGGAGGGAAAGATGCCCAGTGAGCCGAAACCAGTATGGGAGCAATCGCCCACGAATGGAGCAGTCGGCTAGCAGTGAGGAAAGTTGGGGAGGCGAGAGCAAAAGAGCTCATTGAGGAGAGGCGATAGCTGGGAGATGAGTTTGGACATGATAGCGGGCACGCCTAACAAAGACAGCGATGCATTGGGTGCGAAGAGTGAGGACAATGATGCAAGAGGAGATGTAGGTAGTGAGGGGTGGTATTAATAGCTGGTTGGGCATCATCGAGAGTGAAGGGTGAGTCAGTTTGGGAGATGGATAGTCGGGGTGGTAGGTAGTTTCATCGAAGGGAGGGGGAAAGGCTAGTGCGAGTGTAGTCGGGTTTGGGGTAAGAGTAGGTTAGGGGGTTTGTTTAATGAAATAACTAATTAATATTAGAAATAAATTAGTTATTTAGGAAAAAATAAATTAATTTAGGAATAATCCAGGAAAAATAGTGAAAAATAGGAGGTAATTAGGGGAAATTAGAACTTTATAGAAATTAAGGAAAGACAAGGGAAGGAGGAGACAAGGAAAAATAGGGAAAATGAAGAAAATTTTAGGGGGGGGGGATTTAGAAAAAATTTTGAAAAATAGAGGGGTATTAGAACAATTAGGAAAAAATTAGGAGAAATAGGGAGGAGTAGGAACTAATTAGGGAGAAATAAGAGATTAAGAGATTAAGGAAAGTTTGGGAAAGATAGGGGAGAATGGGCATAATACTAAAAATCAAGAGAGAATTAGGGAAAAGTTAAGAAAAAACTAGTAAGAAGTTTAGGGAAAATTTGGGACAGAGGGAAATTAGGGAGGTTTCCATTAGAGAGAGGAAATAGAAGAAAGGACAGGGAAGAGGTCAAAAAACATGTTTTTCAAGAAGGTAAAAGAAAATAATTGCATAAATACAAAAGGGACGAAAGGATTGTGTGTGTGGACGTGCGTGTGCATGTGCGTGTGCGTACCCACCCCTATCCCATGGTGGGCACAACACCATAACTAGAGGAATGGTAGACACCCCATTATGGGTAGTGCCTACCATTCTCCATAGCTACATCAAGTTCTGTATATGGAAAATAATACCTTAAAGAAACTCTCCTAGCCTTGGCACATCTAAAAGAGCACCACAAAACTCAGAGGAAGTCAAAATTTGCCGAATGAGATGTAGTAATTTTTGCTTTTTGAAACCATTGTTGGTCATAAAGTTAACCATTTCCACGATATAAGCTAAATTTTGTAAGATTGGCCAATAAATATAATAGATTAGAAGTGGATAAATTTGGATACACGACAAGGAAATGTTTTTGTTCTATTAAACTTATCCAAGGTAAAACTCCCATCCCCTAGGATATCAATATAGAGATTCAGTTACCACTTTATCTAAAATAGATACGGATTTGTGAATGGTTTCATTAATTTCAATAAGAGGTAAAGGATACATCTAGAAAGGATTATTTTGTTCTCTAATAGCATTTGCATGAAGTGAATTTTTTATAAGATTAGTGTTAATACATAGGATGCCATCTATGTATCGAAACAAGTGTTTGAAGAGTGGTCATAAGTCAACTCTACCAAGTTTCATGAGCCTTAAAATGAATGAGACATGTGCCAAAAGAAATATAAATTGTACCATAGTGATTAGCATGAAAAACCCATTTGGATTCCTTTGACTTGTTTCCAAGCTCTATCACCACATTGTATAAAACAATGAACGATAAGCCAAGATTGTACTAAAATTAATCTATTGTGGTCTAGGCAAATTGAACCCTACATACTTGTTAAAGATTTAGACCACTTTGGCTTACCTCATGTCCCTTTAGACTCATTAAAATGTCAAGATAAAGGGTTGCAAGGGTTTTTGTTTGAAGGCCAGAGTAACCACCTTTGCAAGTATGGTTACTAATCCATTATCTCCATGTGGAGGGAAAGATTCATAGAACTTTGCTATATCAGCACAAAAGATAGAATCAATTTTAGTTGGAAAATCAAGAGACACGTCAAATATGGAGTTAATTATCCATAGTAATGAAGTATCAACTTTTAAAAAAATTTAGCAATCTATTATGGGCCCAATTTTTTAATACATCCATTAGTAGTGCATAGATCTTCATAAGAAGTTTGGCAAAGATGGAGTAAATACAAGAACCTTATTGTGGCTTAAAAATTGAACACAAGAAACAAATATTGTCATACGATTGTACCAAAGTTGGCAAAAGAGGAAGTAGATCATACAGCAGATTAGAAGAGACCTATGTATTTTCTTCCATACATGGACTAAAGTCTGGTCCATTGAGTCTTAAGCTAGCCATAGAGTAGATCCAATGCATTTAAATACCAAAGTATCAGAGCATTTGTCTGACCTTGATATATAAATATGTCATGTAATCCACTCAATTTCATCCACTACCATCTTCATTACCCAACCAGATTCATACTTCGTGAACTTGCTCTAGTATTGAAAGTTTTAAGTTGGGAAGCACAATCATTTAAGAAAGTGCACTTAGCCATGTGGTTGTTGTTCAAATTGCAAAGAGATAATTACTCATCACAAAAATCACAGAGGGATTTAAAATCCAAGGAAAAAAGACAAGGTTTACAAGGGATGTGATTTAAACCCTTGCAAATTGTTTGTTTTATAACTTCACTACAAAAGATTTTAATATCTAATGTCCGAACATAAGGTCCCATTTTAATGTTATCCAAAGGTACCTTGATAGTAAAAGGTTTAAATTGTTTAAAAGAAGAGAGTTCACAAAGAATTTCCTCATTTCCCATAAAAATTTGTGAGTACTTATTTTCCATTAAGAAGTATCCAAGTGATTGCTTTATCATACTTCCATCCAAAAATGAGATTGTAGAGTAAGCTTACCAAATTGGGATAAACCTTATTAATGCATGAAATTAAATCATCCCTTAAATAGACCATATCTAATAGGACCCCCTAGTGAGAAAAACTCACCCTATTAATTAATTTCTCTCTTTTTTTTTTTGGGGGGGGGGGAGGGGGCGAGGGCGATAATCAATTAAGGAAAACTCACCCTATTAATTAATTTCTCTGTTTTTTTCTTTTGGGGTGGGGGGTGATGGTCAGTTAAGGTAAGCTTATGTTTTGGGGCCCGTAATGGTTAAGGTAAGATTGATTATGGCGGTGGCGCAGCAGTCTATGACAGTGGCATAGTAGGTTAGAGGCTTCTTCCAGAAGCCTCCGAATCCAGAAGTTTATGTTGCCCTAGCCCCTAGGCATAAAAGGAGGAGCCTTGGGCATAAAAGGAGGGGGGGGGCTATAGAGTGCTCAGTGCAGGCAGGGGGGGCTGTGAAGGTCTCTCCAACTCCAAGGCAGGGGGGCTGTCAAGGTTCTCCAAGAGAAGGAAGAAGACGTTGAGCAGAAGGTAGGGGGAAGGGAGAGGAGTGGGAGAAGTGAGAGGGTGAGGAGGGAGGGAGGAGAAGGGAAGCTGTGGCTTAGCGAAGGGAGAGGAGAGAGGGAAGGGGGGCAGAGTGAGAGGACTGTGGGAAGGGGGGTTGAGGAAGGAGGTAGAGAGGAAGGAGGTAGAGAGTAAGGAGGGAGTGCAAGCGAAAGTCAAACAGGAGCAAGAATTGGCACAAATGGAAGTAGCTGCTACAATAGGGAGTGCCTTTGAGCTTAGGTTAATCGTGAATATCGATTGATGCAACAACACAGTGATAAATTAATTAATTGAAATAGACCATATCTAAAATTCAAGAGGTGTAATGAAGGTGCAAAATGCCCATGGTTTCTTCATTAGGAGAGTTTTTCACCAAAATCCTTCTTCCAAAAACTTCCAACACCAACCTAGAACCTATATCACACTGATGACCACTTCTGTCTCTTTGCCAAGGTAGGAATATTAGTACTAATCACAGGTTGTTTGCCCCTATTGGAACTAGAGCCCAAAGCAGGATTATTATCCCCAATTACTAAAACTGTGCTGCTGGGAGTATTAGAGGGTGGTGTAGATACTTCCACAATATCTTGTCAAGGAAAGAAGATCCCTGGCCACTAGTGTTACGTTCACCTCTTGGGTTGCTCCGTCCTACGTCTTCCATTCCCTCTACCCCCAGATCTTGGTCTCATGAGGTTGGTGGCACTTTCTATAGAAAAGGAAGGGGGCGTTATTATCAATAATAGTGAGTCCTGGTTCATCATCCATTGATGAAAAAAGTTGGGCCTTTGGCTTGTCTACATTTTCCAAAACCCCTTGAATCATGATTTATTTTATAAAGACAAAACTGATAAGAGTTTCAATTATCAGTTTGGTTGGTCCATTCAAGATAAGGAATGTAGTAAAAGATGCAGCAAGACTCATACCAAGATAGAAGAAATCTAAGTGATTCGCCATATACCAAATGACATGATCAGCCCAAATGAGAGAACCTCCACCTTTATCTGATATGCAAGCACGCTTGAGGAAGGGGCATAACCAATTCCATCAAATAGATTTATATTTTGCTGATCTTTTAATGCTAGAGTTAAAGCCCCCATGTACAAATAATAGGACTTTTGAGTAGGTACACTTTCTTGCATCTAGTGTACATATTGCAGGTGCACAAGGAATGCTTACCTTTTTTAAAGTTGTCAATGAAACTCCTTTGAGAGTTGCTTGTTTGCATTTTTCCACTTCTACTTTAGAGAGTGAACCCTAAGGATATCCACTTAAAGGGCTCAATAAATCCAAATTGTTAAGTTTCCACATTTTATTTTGATGAGTCTCATGAGAAACATTAAACTCAACCTCCCTAGTACGTAGGTTGGAATACAAGAAGATCCTTGTAGAGTAGTGAGATTAGATGTTCTATTCATTCCACTTTAGCTTTTAAACTCTTTAACTTCACCATAATTAATAGAAGAGGATCAGAGTTTGAGACCGAGGGAAGCAAAAAAAGCCGAATTGAAAGGAAAGTGTAATAACAAGTGGGATTGAAAAGAAATAAAGATCGCACTTGAAGGAAAAGAGCGCAACGAAGACAAATCCAAAATCTCCAGCAAGTACCAGGGAAGTGGCCATCATATTTTTCTCTCGATAAGCTTTTTTCTTTCTATTCTCTGGAAAATTCTCATTTTTAAATGTGACGAGTCCAGAAAGAGAGGAGATGAATAGAGAGAAAGAGAAAAGGGCTACAAAAGGAAAGGCGATGTGGAAGAGGAAATACATGAGGAGACGCATAACGAAATTCAAGAGGATAGTATGGAAATGGAGGATGTTGATTACGGTGATTATGGAATTCCATATTTGGAATTCATTAAACTTGAAGCTCAAACGCAAAATATAGAAAAATATCTAGGGAAGATTAATGATACATTAAAGGCTCAAACTGAAGCCATATCCAAGTTATCCGATTCTCAATTGGTAGCTCCTATGGCGCAATCATCGACTCCTCCTAGTTAAGCTGCGAGGTCTACTTCTCGACTTAAAGAAACCTCAAACATACTTAAGGACTTAAAACAAGAAATTTTTAATGGAGAAGAAAAAGAACACAACAAGGACACAATAAATATGTTCTTGCAAAAATGGCAAGACTTTAATCTACTTCAGGAATACCCCTCCTGAAAATCAAGTCGTGGAAGCGAATCTTTCCCTTGGAAATGAGGCTTATAAATGTCAAATGAGCCTCAAAGAAAATGATAGAATTCCTAGGTATTGGCCCGAATTTGAGCAAGCCTTCTTAAAAGAGTTTTTACCTAAAAATGAGCTAGAAAGAGCATGGAAGGCTTGGGACAATTGTGCTATGGGTAAGAACACTCTAGTCCAGTACATAGCGAGCTATAGGGAGGCAGCCCTTAAGCTGAAAGGAACCGATAAGGTCGAGGTGAGAAGAAATTCTCCTAAGACCTTGAAGACGCTATTAAGTATGCCCAAATATACAATGACACGATGGGGAAATCCAAAGTTGGAACTTTGGAACAAATAGGTTTTACTCCTAAGTTCAATAAATTTTCCAATTTGAAAAGGAAGGGGCACTTCAAGAAGGAGGCTTCTTAGGCACCACCTAAGAAACCTCAAACACAAGAATATCCTCTCCTAAAGAAAGAGGATTATGAAAGGGCCAAGCAAGGAAATCTTTGCTTCAAGTGTTTACACAAAGATCACATTGCTTGGAACTGCCCTAAAAATAAGCATGCGGGAGCTAAAGCCCCAAATAGACTTCCACAAAAACAAATACACACAATGCAGGTATTTTCGCTTAATGTTATTGAAAATTACACTGAAGTAGAGGTTTATCATGAGGACAACACCCACATGTGTTGTCTATCATCGGCAATGTGGCATCCCACCTTTGGTCCTCATGATTTAATGATGATGCATGGAAAAATAAAGGGGCAAAGGGTAAGAATTATGGTCGATGATAGCGCAGCACATAATTTCTTAAACTACTCACTAGTTATGAGATTGAAGTTGCCAAAGTGTCCAACCACCTATAAATATGTTGTCTCTCTAGAAAAGGGCAGTGATAAAAAGGTTTAGAACACCATGATTCATGGTGTGGAGGTGGAATTCCAAGGTTATCATGATGCCTTAAATTTCCAAATCATGCATCTCGATCGAACTGATGTTGTGCTTGGTTCACAGTGGTTGTATAGTCTTGGGCATAGCTTACATCAGAGTTATTTAATAACTCAATTATGTTTGAAGAAGATGGTAGAATCTTCCATATTCATGGAGAACATGATGTGCCCAACTCTCCCCTTATTTGTTTGATGGAATTAGAATGACTTCTACAACAATGACAATGCGAGGTATAGCTCTGTGGATTTTCTTTTATTGGTGATTTTATTTCTGCTACATCTGAAAAGAATAAATTCTCTCTTGATGTGATTAAAAATTATGAATCTTTGTTTAAAGATTTAATGTTTGAATTTAAAGATGTTTTTTCGGGTGACTTGCCTGATGGTTTACACCTTAAGTGAGATGTAGATTATAAAATAGACATAATTCTTGGATCTAGCCCTGTATGTAAAACACCATATAGACTTAGTCAAACGAAAGAACATGAGGTCGAAATACAATTAACGGAATACCTTAAAAAGGGCCAAATTAAACATAATAATTCACCATGGTCATCACTAGTTTTACTGGTAAAGAAAAAAGATGGCACTATGCATTTATGCATAGATTATAGAGCCTTACATATAATCACAATTAAAAAGAAGTATCCTATGCCTTGCATTGATGAACTCTTTGACCAATTGCAAGAGGAAAAATGTTTCACTAAAATTGACTTGAGATCAGGATATCACCAAGTGTGAATTAGAGAAGAGAATATCCCTAGGACATCATTTCATACTAGGTATGGGCATTATCAGTTTAAAGTATTGCCATTTGGTTTACAAATGCTCCAGCAACTTTTATGACACCTATGAATAGTGTCTTGAGACCATACTTAGGAAAATTTTCTGTGGTATTCCTAGATGATATCCTAATCTATAGTAAAACGAGGAAAAAGCAATTGGAACATATGAGGAAAGTGTTCCAATTGCTTAGAGATAATTCTCTTTTTGCAAAAGAATCCAAATGTGGATTCTTTGCAAAAGGACTGAAATACTTGGGACATATTACATCCCAAGAAGGGATTTGCATGGATTCCGAAGAGATAAAGGCCATTTTGGAATCACCACATCCTACAAATCTTCAAGAATTGCAGATATTCTTAGGTTTGTCTAGATTTTATAGGAGATTCATCCAAGATTATGCTAAAATTGATGTTCCGATGACGGACCAACTTAAGGGGAAGGGAAGTACCTTCATATGGGATGAACCTCGAAATAATAGTTTTGAGAAACTAAAAGTGGCTATAGCATCTACTCCTGTCTTAAAGGTAGTGGATTCCAATGAACCATTCATGGTTGAAACAGACGCCAATGATTTTGTTGTTGGGGCGGTACTATTACAAAAGGGTTGACCAGTGGCTTTTGAAAGCAAAAAGTTAGACCGTGCAATAATATAATTACTTGGCATATGATAAGGAACTGCATGCTATAGTTTATGCTTTAAAGAAATGGAGGCACTATTTGTATGGTGCCAAATTTGAGATCATTTTTTATCAAGAAAGAATTAAATGGATTTGAATCAGCTAGAGCTTAGAGGTAGAAAATCCAGATGGGCTGACATAATGTAAGAGTTTGATATTCAATTGACATATCGGATGTGATAGCAGACTCCCTAAGCCGAATGCCAATTGTTAATGAATTGAGTTTAACTCGATGCCAAAATGATTTCCTAGAGTCCCTAAGAGGAAAATGTGAGACATCCTCACTTTTCTGAACTATGGAAAGCAGTTAAGAAGAGGGATCCAAATAATTGATAAGCTTTTACTAAGGAGTCACATAGAAATGGTGACACACCACAGGTTGGTAATAAAGGACTCAAATGGAGAAAGTATACTATTGAGGATGGCTACCTACTCTACAAAGGTAGAATATGTGTCTCGGATAATAACGACGTTAGGCGCCAAATTCTTTTTGAGTGTCATGGTAGTCCTAGTGCTAGACACCCGGGAATTCAAAAGACATATGCATTTGAAGAGGCAATTCTTTTGGCTTGGAATAGATAATGATGTCCAAAGGCACCTGTTAACTTGCATCATCTTTGCCTTCATTGTCACCATCTTTCTTGGGATTGGGATTTTTGAGGTCCTGCAAGTGGCCGAGTGGTTGTAGAAGCTCCTCGACTTGTTGCTACAACTCATCCCGTCACTACGAAATCCCTTCAAACACATTTGAGTCCTCGTTCATGAGTCTACCTTGGACCTCCATCAGCTTCATTTTGGATATGGAGACCTTGTCCTTGACCTTCTTCCAAGTGCCTCTAGGATGCCAACACGGGTTTCAACTCGATACTTTCTTGGCTGCCTGATATGAGTTTCACAACATAAGAGGGCTTCTGCATATATATCCACCTAGCCACGGATCCTGTCGTGAGCTCCCCATTCTCCTTTCTTCTTTCTTTCTTTTTTTGATCCTTTTCACGTGACCTCCTTTTGATAATGGAGAACCACACCCAAAATCTTCCCCCATGCCCAATGCATGCCATGCTCCTGGATTGCCAAGTGTCCTTCAAAGGACCTTAGTCTTTTAACCCTTCTTGGCACCCCCAAGCCTACATATTCCTAGGCATTAGTTCTTGTGTCCACCATTGCATTGTCAAGCCCTTCTGGTTTCCTGCCTCACCATAACCATGTCATGATCCTTTTGTAATTATGGCTGACGTAACATACCCTTCCCCTTAAGAATGGTTTACGTCCTCGAAAATAAATTTGGGAAACCTCCTTTGGAGATTGCTTACCTTTCCCATGTTGAACTCTCTTCAGGTCTATCTTTCCACTTAACTAGACATTCTTGCCATATTGTATGTCATCTTCCTTTTTCTTATCTATCTAAATCTTTTTCTGGTTCATGTGGTAAAGTAGCTGGTTCAACGAGTTCAACTAGGAATTCATTTCCAATGAGATTATCATTGTCTCCTAACTGTCTTTTTAGGCTACTTACATAAAAAACTGAATGCACTCTACATCCCTTTGGTAAGGCTAATTTGTAAGCAAGTTCTCCAATTCTTTTAAGTTTTGTGAATGGTCCACAATACCTAGGAGACAACTTTGGACATGTACTTATCTTTAGAGATTCTGAAGATTCAGGTACTCTGAGATAAACTTTCTCATTTACTTCAAACTCCAACTTTCTACAGTGGGGGTCTGCATAACTTCTTGCTCTATCCTGAGCTCTTCTGATGCTATCTTTAGCTAACTTAAGCATTTGATTCATATCCTCAAGAAAGTCTTTAACCACTTGAATCTTCTCTTTTTCGAGTCCCAATGCCACTAGAGCCCTAGGTTGAAATCCATACATCATCATGAATAGACTAAAACCTTGTAGCTGAGTGTTGGCACTATTATATGCAATTTCTAATTTGGGGAAATACTATTCCCAATTAGTTTGCCATTTACATACATATGCTTGAAGCATATCCTCAATGACCTAATCGACCCTTTCAATTTGACCATCACTCTATGAATGATCTACAGTGCTCATATTCAAAGAAGTTTTCAACCTCATAAACACAGCCCTCCAAAAATGGCTATTAAATCCTAGTCACTAACAATACCACGGCTCTGGAAGCCCATGTAATTTATAAATATGCTCCACAAATAGCCTAGCTAGTTATGGAGTTTTATTGGAATAAAGTGAGCCACCTTGGTCAATCGATTCACATTTACCCACACAGAGTCGTGCCGTCTCTGTGTCCTAGGTAATCCGCTAATAAAATCCATGGAGATACTTTCACATTTGCCACATGGAATCTCCAATGGGTGTAGGAGACCTCCGGCCTTAAGGCGTTCAGCCTTATCGACTTGGCATTTTTGACACTTCAATGCATAATTAGCTTCCATGATCCAAATATCCTTAAGGCGACCTCAAGGGAGAATACACAAAGTGTGAGAACGAAGGAAGGGGGGGTTGCAAACAAAAGGTCGAAGCAATGAGAGACCATACAATAGAAGAGTAGAAACTAAGGGCTAAAAAGAGCTAGGCTACGAGGAAGGGGAAAAATGAGCGGTCAAGGAAGCAAGTCAATGAAGCGGTCGATGAAGCAGAGAACCAAGAGATCGAGAAAGTGAAGAAGCAAGCTACCCACAAAGCAGAAGGCTAGGCAACAAACAAATGCAAGGAAGCAAGTTGAAGAAGAGTCTGATGCACAAGTAGCTCAAGAGACAGAGAAATAGGAAGTCAAAGAGGTAAAGCAAGTGGCCTGGGAGGTCAAGAAATATGGGAGGCCAAGTAGAAGCAAATCATGGAGCTGCAGGAGCAAGAAAGTGCATGAGTATCCCTAAAGGAGGAGCCCATTGAATTCGAGCCTCAAAGGTCGACCACCACTATTGAGCCCACCAAGGCCATGACAACAGACAATGCGTGTAGTAAATTAGGCTAGAAGGAGCATAGCACAGATTAGGGGAGTCATTTCCCATCTCCTTGTTAATCTTACTTCACATGGAGCAAGCATGGAGGTGTGAAATCAAGCTAAGGCTCACAACATGAAGAAGATTCAGTGGTGGCGACAAACCACAAGACCTCACCGCTAGAGATGTTGGCCACCCTACAATCACTCGAAGTGCAAGAATGATTTGATTGTGGGCCTCAACATAGGCAAAGACATCTACTATTAGATGAATGAGATTTTGGTGCATGAGGCCATGAGGATCTATGAGCTATTTTGTGAACGTCAAAGTTGATTCCCCCAGAGGAAGGCAACATGTGACGCAAGCTCCACAAGCAAACCAAAGAAATCCAAGACACAAGGATGCATCCTGAAGCAAAGTTGGGGCCACTATTGAACCCCAGAACTGATATTTTGGGGATTCAACTGAGGCCAAAGGAAAGCGCCCCAATCGAAGGGCGAAACCATCAACAAACTTATAGTTCACTGTCCTTGTATCGCAATAGAGAGTGGAACATAGAATCTAAGGACAATAAGTTGCTCAATCAAAGAGCTAAAGTCAAAATCATTTAGGAATTAGGAAGTGAATAATCACCAAGTAATGCCATGAATTTCTAGCCAATAAAACCCTTGGCCTTAAAAGCTACAAGGGCAAATGTCTCTCGTTAACATGTTGAATTCATCTAGGAAAGCCTGGAGCAGGAGTTTGTTGATGCCATTGCTTTTTTGCTTTAGACGGTGAGTGTTAGTGTTCTTGAACATGCAAATAACTGATATCAGTGGTGCTAATGCCATTGCTTTTTTGCTTTAGACGGTGAGTGTTAGTGTTCTTGAACATGCAAATAACTCATATCACTAGTGCTAATGGCACATCCCTTAGTATGCTTTCAGAGATCACTAATTTGCTACCATCATGGTTGGGCATCCCTCTATGCTTTATTTTGAGCAATTGATTTGAGGAGGATGGAAGGATCATAGCCCTACAAGATATCATCAATCTTGCCCAATGTGCTCCTTATGTTGATTTCCCCTACAACTCACAAGATCGGGGGGCTCAAGCAAAGGCAATACCCGCATGTTTTTTGACCCTTGGAAGCAATAAGGTGGTAAAACCACTATGGTGGTAAGAGTAGTTGAGATGCCACATCAATGCTTAAAAAACGATCAACTCTTAACATGGCATTATTGGTAACCACTATCGTAAGTGGATGAGCCTGACCAGACTTTCCTTAAGAATGATTAACTCTTGATACTGCATTATTTGCTAGCTACTTTCTTAAGTGGGTCATAGAAAACTTGCAAACTATATAGTATGAACCTGCAACATTTTCATTTTTACTTAGAAAAAACTATTTCTTGATTCTGTAAACCTAGAAAATTTTAGGTAGTTTAGTTATATTTTAGCTAAAAATTTTGAAAATTCTTAAGAAAAACCTTCGAAATTTTGAAACCCCAAGTTTTGTGAATTGTTGAGAAAAAAGTTTTATGTGAATAATGAAGTGAATGCTTGTATGTGCCTGCCTGAGTTAGGAGGTTGAATACTTATACGTTTTGTGGTTTCATTTTTGCTTAATATAATTTTGTTTTTCACCACAAAAAAAAAACAACAGTGAGGTGATTAGAGAAACATTAGTGCACTTTCCATAGACCCTTAGAGGGCCAAAAAATAAAAGAAAGTCAACATGGTTGCTGACTCAAGAGAACAATTAGAGGCCGTCCCCATACCCTCCCTAGACCAGCTTCGTAGGGTTGTTTTGCTTTTAATGGGATAGTCCTGATAGCATTTTTCAAGTGGCCTAGCACCAACACCATACCATCTTTGGAAGATAATTTGGGGGTACCCGAGACCTCCTACATTAGATGCAAACCGGTTGGGGATGCTATTGAAAGGGGGACAGAAGGTTTGTTGCTTGCAGTGAGGGGGGAAGAGGGGCCGCCAACTCCATTTCAACCTGCTGTGAACTGGTTTTGGTAAACGGCATGGAGATGGTGCTAGCAACAAGGGGCACTGGCTAACACTCTTGCGAGTTCCCAGTGCAAACTCTTAGAGGACATTCCCACTCGACACTAGTCGAGCAAGAATGCCCATTTGAGAGGCCTTGGCAAGCAGACGTTCCCACGGGTCACCGACAAATGTGAATGCTTCCTCAACTGATAACTTTCAGATGAATTTGACAATGCAAGAGAAAACCAGACTTTCGGATTAGTAGATCCCCGAAATGCCTGGGGAGAATGCAGAAAAACCCGTCTTCAGTAGAATGCTCATTTCAGGGGTGGCGCAGTGAGCAAGCTGCAAACGAGGGCTGCAAACGAGGGGGAAGAGCTCCACTGCTGGCATGTTTGAGGCTTAGTGCACACGCAAAGGAGATGCGTGATTGGTGTCGATCTCTGATTTTGTTCACACACAAAAATTGATCGATTGATCTGAAGCATTTAATGAAAGTCTTTGTAGAGGTTTACGTATCTGAACGGAACTCTGTTTGAAATAGAGCTCATGAGCTGTCAGATAATGATTGGCCTCTTGTCCAAGTTTGTACCAGCCCATGAGCATCGAACTCACTGCAGTCCAAGGCCAGCACTAGATGGTGGCTTTCTATTGGCTCTCCATTTTCAAGTTGCAAAATGGAGAACCAATGGCGCTTGATCTCGCCCTCGAAAAACAGTGCAAGCTTCAAAAACCATCTACCAGTGGCATATAACTCCGAGCATGGAACGCTCATGTTTTGGCAAGGCCGGGGGAACGTCCTCTTAGAAGGCGACAGGGAAAGGAAAGTCAAAATGGTCGCTGACTCGAGACATCAAAAGACTGTTTCGTTGACCTTTGAAAACAACATGTAGTATTTCACTACGAAGAGAGAGGCTGTGAATTGAGAGGGCATTTTGAAGATGGAGAGTGCGGTGGAAGAAGAGATGATGGCTCTCGAGTCCATCTTCTACGACAGCTTCACCAAAATCAGTGACAATCGCTTCCGAGTTAGGGTTGAT
This sequence comes from Dipteris shenzhenensis, assembly GCF_047967505.1. Lineage (NCBI taxonomy): Eukaryota > Viridiplantae > Streptophyta > Polypodiopsida > Gleicheniales > Dipteridaceae > Dipteris > Dipteris shenzhenensis. The sequence goes on from NC_141605.1 coordinate 13,421,516, forward strand.
CCTGCCTCTGAGAATGATCATCCTTCCCCTCCCCCCTCTTTGTTCGTTGAAGTATCACTCCCAGAACAATATCCTGACGACATCCCTACTTTCGACGTCAGTAACATCAACAATAATGTTTACCCCGACTTTGTCAAGCAGGCGGTTTTGCAAGGTCTACATGAACAGGTTTTGATCCTCTGAACAGACTCATCATAGAATTGCCCGCATTAACGTAGGTTTTATGCATATCTCTTTTTCATTCACAGCTTTGTGGATGCGCTAGGCTCTCCATACTACGAGCGCTCTTTTTGTCTCGTTCAAAAGCATTTACGGAAATTTGGCATAGCAGTAGCCTTTCGCCTGTGAATCCTGGGTGGGGAATGCGATATATAGAGCACATTTGAGCATGTTGGTTAGTCCCTTGCAATTATCATTTGACGAACCGACTATCTATGCGTATGTACGAACCTATCTAGACGACCTGCACTAATACTGAGATATCGTGTAGTCTAGGAACAACTCATGGTCGGCATCATGATTTTGGAGCTGCTTCAGTCGATGAGTGCATGCAATTTGGAGAAAGCTTTTGTTGTGAAGTTGAGAAGTAACTCGAGCTTGTCATCTGATTTGTCCGTGTCATGCCAAATTATTACGTGCAAATACACAATTCTTCACATACGAACAGCAAAGGATGGTTTTAATAAGTCTGTTGACTATGAGAAAGCAGATGTACGGACCAGAAATTTCCAGATTGTTATGTGCAGAAAAGAGACTCATAATACCTCTTTCTTTGGAGAGGGATTCGATATACTCTATCTAATATTGGAGCAGGCTAGAATTGTTGCAGGCACTGAGTTTAAAAGGCGAGAGCATGTGTTACAATCTTGTGGAGTGGTTGAAGGATAAGCTCCCAGAGTTCCACTCCATGAAGCCAATCTCCGCGCCTGAAGTCAGTTTTATACGCTTTACTTTTTATTAAGATATCTGGCTATGAATCGTCTTAAGACAAAGCATTTGTGAAGTTTGCAAGGACATATTTTTTATAGAGTACTTTGAGCTCACCGAATGCAGGACGTTGAAGATCTGAGCGCTGCGCGAAATCCAATTGATGGCAAAGACTCAAATAGTGGGAAAAAGGACACGAAGGAGAAACTGACCAAGGCTCAGAAACGTCGTTATTTTGACAGATTTGGTGCTACATCTGAAAAGCCACGTGGATGGGACTGGGTTTCCATCATCTCACATGTAGGTTTCGTCTTGTAATGTAACAAGAAGGGAAGATATAGATGTACAAATGTTGTGTTTTTAATTGAGGTTCAATGCCAATGGCTGGAAGCAATGGGAGTGCGCACCTATTGAATTTTAAATGTATAGGGGATGCTGCTATTTGTGTTTTGTGAGGATAGTGATTGCAATGATATAATAAAGAAGGGATTGCTTTACGATGTTTTCTGTTTGAATGTCTCTTAGGGGCCTTTTGTCTTTCTCATCATCCCTAGTTTTTGCTTGGGATAGTTTTGAACAATTAGGAGCGCTGGAGTCATACTTGTTATGCAGGAGTACGGAGTAATGTGTGATTGCAGAGTGATGTGAGACAGTTAGTCATGTGGTGCTTGTTTGGCATACAACTGAGGTGAGGAAATGTGTCCATACATGGTTGGAACTCTTTAGGAAGATATTGACAATTCTATACAGATTTGTGCAAGAAGGTTTGAGCACCTAAATTGAGCTGTCCCACTGCTCTTGGCCCGAGTTGCATGTGAGATACTGTCAAAGATTTCTGTCCCTCCTAAGATGGCAACCATATGGGAACTGTATGTCGAGTGTATGTCAGACAAGCACAACATGAGTGCAGCAGAACTACCTCTACGTTTACTCCCAAAACACAGTTCGTCTGTAACAATTATCTCAGTAGAAGGGATAGTACTTCGAATGGGAAAGCTGCTCAAAATCCTCTTTGTGTGACTTTAGAGTAGAGTATCAATGTCTTCCAGATGAGCACCAAGCCTATGCAAGGAGCCCTTCCCCAAAATTCCTCCCTCATCACTTTACAATGGTTGGGTTCAGACTTTCATGTTAGAATTTCTTTGAGAAGTTTGAAGCATTTGTCCATGTTCTTTTCCAGACGGTCAACTTTCTTATAGTCGCTGCAATTCTCATGTCTCCTGGATTTATTGGGCAATCGATCAACCACCAATAGTATCATTTTTGGTGATAGCAGTATCATATAGGCTTGTCACGGCTTAGGAAAGAGGGCTCTTCGTTGTCCATTACATTTTGTTTGCCTTAACAGTTTACATGTTTTTCAATGGCTGTCCAAGAGTACACCTTCTGTAGGTTCACCTCTAGGCTTAGTTGCTTGTCTTGTTACTTTTTGTAGCTAGGTCAGCCTTAAGACCAAGCACTAAGCAGACGGAGACTCTGGGAAAAGCAGAAATATGTTAGTGATCGGCTTTCGTCCCTTGTTTTCACTTGCTCTTTTGGACCTTTCTAGCTTATGCTTGGGTAATTATGAGAGCATAAGCACAGCTTTGCTTACTAAGGAAAATATTTAAAACATGAGCTAGTTCTATACAAGCACTTTCAGCTATATATCACAATCGAGGTGCTTACTTAATCACATTATGCCATAAGCGTTTTGGACACCTCAGTTTTGGAAGCTAGATTTACTAAAGCCATCCAACATGGTGCAAGTTCTTTCTCAGGTTTACTTTCACAAATATGTTTGTGAATAATGTTGTATGGGTAAGCATCACTAATAGCAATTTCCCACCTTACCATTTAGGAGGTCATCAAAATCAGATGAATTCAATTCTAGGGGAGATTTGGACTAAAAAAGGGTCCTTTCACTTGGACATGTAAATAAAGGCCTAATTCTTTGATTAGGCACTGAACCCAAGGCCTTAAAAATTTGGAGGAAACCATACTACTCATTGGTGGAAAAGGGCCCCACTTGCAGTAGGGTTGGCAGTAGCTATCCAAATGGGGGCCCAGTTAGCATCTAAATGGGGTCACATTTATTGTACACACTTCAGTACTTATTTGTACACATTAGTAGGGTACTAGGCTTTATTGTGAGCTTGCCATGTGGCAGCTGTTGTACTAATCCCATAAGTAAAGGTGTTGCTGGCCCACTTCCCAAAATTATAAAAGGGGCTTCAGTGTACTTCATTTCCATGGATCATTAATACAAGTGCACGCTTTCCATTGAGAGTGATGCAAGCTGAACATTCGAGAGGGACAGCACCCTCTAGCAGGGATGCTAGCCAGCCCCATGGAGTTGCACATTGATGCCCTCTTCCAAGTAGAGTGACCCTCCCTCCACCATATTTCTATGTTTTCTACTAGTACTTGTTATTCTCATCTCTTGTAGTCCATAAACTTGCAGCAACCCTAAATTGTACCCGCTGGAATAGATTCCAAGGCAAATGATACGGAAAATGAAATCCATCACTCCCAAACCTGGTACACATGTTCCCCCAGCTGAGGCAACTCAGTGCATGCCATCAAAACAGAAATTGAAGCAGTGATTGTCCAGATCGCAGCAGATCAAGACTTCTAGCAGCACACTGATTTCCTAGCAATTTCTGGCTTGGAAGTAGGAATTTCTCTGAGATTGGTGAGGGCTAATGAACAGGAGATCATGCTGAACACACTGATATCAAAATCATTTAATTCTGAGCACATTGGTATTTAGGGCTGATCAGAGGCTGACACGTGGCAGAGCAGAATCCAGAGCACTTCCTGCGATCAAATTTTGCACAGAGGTAGCTCTTGGCTTCAAGATAGGATGCTCCAAATTTCAGGACAAGATAATGAATATTTACCCACAAAATTCCAAAAAAGGGCTCTGATACCAAATGAAGTAGAGGTTCTTCTATTTCTACTATCTTTCTATTCCATAAGACCCTAGAAAATTGGGGATATTCAGATCTATGTTTTATATTGCTCTATTCTATCCTTTCTATGCCTAAACTGCAGCAATCAGTGGCAATGGAGCCATCAAAATCTCGGAATTAGGAAAAATTGCTGTGCATCTGCCAGGTGTGAGTCATTTCTTCTATCATGTCCAGTGATAATTACTGATCAGTCCTATACAGTACCATGGCAGAATATTACCTGTTCAGCAGAGCATCTGAGTTTACACAGTGCTGCTAAACAGTCTCTGTGCACAGCATTCAAAAAGGGATCCAAACAGTGTTTTAAACAGAGGGTTTCTGTTCAAACAGTGCACTAAACAAGCCCTAAACAGTGTTCTAAACAGGGCTCTAATCAGCTCCAGATAATCTGAGTCTTGGAAAGTGGTATAATTTGTTCCTGAATTCTATGGCCCCAAGGAGGTCCGGATCTGATTCTAGGAAGGGCAAGGCTACAAGGGACTTTAGACCTGAGGCTGAGTATGAAGCAGCCCAATTAATGGGAAAAGTTGAAGCAGTGACACCTATGGAGGATGCTGAGACCAGTGACCAGGAGCAAGAAGAGGCAAGTCCATCTTCAAGATCCCCTAACCATTCACCTACCAAGTCCCCTCACCACAAGGACAAACTGGATCTTGAAGGTCTTATGGCAGTCATGTTGGAGCAGCATGGACAAATGATGGACAAACAGAGCAAATTGATGCAACAGCTTGTGGACCAGCAACAAAAGTTATTTGGCCAGCTAGGTCAACTCACCTCAGTGCTGGAACAAAGGGGTGAAGGGGTGGAAAGAGACTCTAAGGTCAAGTTTGATAATGCTTTCACTTAGTTGAGGACCATGAGAAGTGATGTGAACCAAGTGAGGAGTAGCCTTGAGCCAAAGGGTAAGGAGATTGCCAAGGATGATTCACCTAAGAAGTCTATGGAACTGGGACAGGCTGGATTGAACCCAAGTAGGAGTGAATTCATGGCTGATGCTAGAAAGTCACATCCACAACAATCTCCAAGATCTGTACCCTCATGGAATATAACTCAGTCAGGAGTTTCAGAATTTAGTCCAGTCCAGGGGACAAGTCTTGATGGTGTGCCCAGCCCATCCAAAGTGTATCAGGCCTCCCTGAAGAGGGGTGAGTTCTTGACTCAGTAATTGTTGGCCTACAACCAATTAGACCCTGAGGTGAGAGAAGCCATGACCTTTACTCAGTTTGTGAAGGCTACCCAAGGTGATGTTCAGAAGGATATTAGACAAGGGTCAGGGTTAGGCAAGGCCTACAAGGACAAGATTGTCCTGCAGAAATTCAAAGGAGAGTGATGAGTCCAACTCACACAATGAGCTGCAGGAATGGATAAGTTAGCTGGAAGACTAGTTTAAATTAACTCCAAGAAGTGATGCTGCCAAAATCTAGTTTGCAGTTCTTCATTTTGAGGATTATGCCCACACATGGTGGAGGCATTACCTTCAGGAAGTGGACAGTGAACTTAGACCAGCTATGGCGACATGGGAAGAATTCAAACATGAAATGGTGATTACATTCCGCTCCCCTCTAATTGTTGGTCAGTTTGTGTGTCAGTTGTATGACCTAGTCCAAACTGGCTCAGTTAGACACTACATCAAACAGTTTTGGAAGCTTTCCTTGTCTGTGAAGGGGGTAGATGAGAAGCAGAGGATGATCAGACTTATACATGATTACCCTCAATATGCCTTAAAGAATGATCTTTTATGGTATATGGATAGAGTATATTTGGTCCCTCATTCTTCTTTCAAGCAACTGATTTTGGAAGAGATGCATAGCGCACCAATGGCTGGACACATTGGTTTGGGTAAGACCTATGACAAAGTAAAGCAAAGCTTCTATTGGAAGGGGTTAGGGAAAGATGTCATGACTTATGTTAAGGGCTGTGTGCATTGCCAGCAAAATAGAACACACTTCCAGCAGGCCTTTTACAACGCTTACCTATCTCTGAGGGAAAGCGGACTCACATAAGTATGGATTTTATTGTGGGTTTGCCTACTACAGCCAAAGGATGGAATAGTATATTCACAGTTGTGGACAGAAGGACAAAAACAGCCCGGTCAAAAAATTTTTTTTTCAAAGAAAGGAACCTTCTATTAATGCTTGAAAGATTTCATACAAGACAGCAGCCCTGAAGGTGCTGAGTACGGAAAAAACCGGAAAAGGCTGAAAGAAAGAAACCAGCCTGTTCCAGAGAAACCCAGCTCACTGCCCAGGGGATCTCTGGGACTGGGCTAACAGCCAAGTGGGGGGACTATACAGCCAGCGAATCCCTCGCGGAGTGAAGATGTAGACAACTCTTGCAGGCCAAGCCTTGCAATAACGAGCACGCCTCTCGATAGTCGCCCTGGAGCCTGGAGTCCCACGCTTCTAGGTGGACCGTAGAGTGTAAATGATATCTTGCCAGATGGCAAACTAGGGTAGCTGAGGGTGGAACCGGGTGCTCACCCATCACAAGACTGCAGCGAGCCACCCAAATGTTCCAAGCCGTGATGCTGGCTACCACCTCTCAAACACTGCCCTCCCTAGGAGGAGGAGGAGCTAGGCTGTCAGGAGGGACTGCCTCGTGGAGTGCAATCCTCTGGATGCTCTGACACGGTATCCGGTAGGCTGGGGAGACCTCATCAATCTGAAACGCGTGTCCTCCCTCTGTCAACCAAGCCACCATCCCCCAGGTGTAGTCTCTATGAAGACTTTGCATACGTGTCATGATCCTGAGGGCTCCCATCCAAATCCTCGCTGCGCTACGATAGCTCCACAGGCAATGCGGGATAGTCTCCAAGACACCATCGGAGCAACAATGGCACTGCCCCTCCACTCGCATCTGCTCCAACCACGGTCCGATGGGCAAGCCTCCGTGGGCGGCCAGCCAGAAGAAGTATGAGATCTTCCTTGGCCGCAAGCTAGACCACAACCGTGTCCAAAGCCTGGAGCAAATATCTCGAGGCACTCTCTGGGTCACCCAATGTCTCTCCCTCGAGGGGGCCACCTCGACGAGTCCATCTGAAGCCTCCTGCCAATCCGTGTGGTGTAGGAAAAGGTCACCTCATCCACCGGCTCAGCTAGGCTGCCCTTGGAGGGCGAGAACCACTTCCCTTAGGGGTCCACCCTCCCACAGCCAAAGGCGCCATCTAGGTGTAGGAAAAGGTCACCTCATCCACCGGCTTAGCTAGGCTGCCCTTGGAGGGCCAGAACCACTCCCCTCAGGGGTCTACCCTCCCACAGCCAAAGGCGCCATCTAGAGGCGTCTTGCTCTGAGATATTGGGAGGATCAATGTGCCACTCCTTCCCCAAACGTCCTACCACTCTGATCATCTGCCAGTGAATCCCATCAAGACTCCCATCCATCTCGGGGTCTCTCTCAGTGAGTGGCTGAAGTAGGCCTCCAGGTCCTACACGGAAGAAGCCAGGGTGCGTGCTGCCGCGCTGCATCAACATCCTCAAGGGAACACTAGTACGGGAAAACTGCCCCAACCATCTGCTGTCTCTCCAAATGTGAAGTCCTTCCCACCAGGACTTAGGAATGACTAGTCAATCTCGCCCATCCGCTGCCCTGTCTCTCGCAGATGCACTAGGGCGTCAAGCCTCGCCTCTGTCTCCATAGGTAGTCTGCTCCAATAGCCAAAGGACCCTGCTGGACCACTGTCCCACTGTGCCCAACCAATGTGAGTCCGCTGTCGGAGCATACGTCCCTCTTGACCTCTGATCTCTGGGTGCCACATAAGGGGCTGGCGCTCAAACTCCTCTTTGCATTTGGGCGGAGCACAGATGAGACCCCCTGCTAGTCTCTGCAAGACTCCTCATCAGGGGGGAGCCCTTCCCCGTAAGGGGGGCCTCTGAGAAGATCCATCTATGTGAAGGCTGCCACTGTCCCCTAGTACGTGGGGTGCTCCTCAGAAGCCCTCGCTGTAGGAGGAGCTTCCAAGGCTCTGTACCTGGGGTGAGGCCACGGACCACCAACTTGCCCAGAAGGGCCTTGCTCTGCATCTCTGGATCAATGACACCCAAGCCTCCCAATGCCTGCGGCCATAGTTACCAGCCGAAACGGAAACGGAAGAAACGGAGTTTCCGGGTCCCGCCAAAACGAAAACGGAAGAAACGGCAATATGATTCAATTTATGTAAAAAAATTTATTTTTTATACATAATATAATTATCAATAGAGTGCAAATCATACATAATACAAATTACAATTATCTATACTTGAAGCTTCGGCCTTCAAGCATCAATGCATCATTCATGCCTCTATGATTCTAAATTCTTGAATGATGCTTCAATAATCTGAAATCAACATGTATCATGAGTCATGACTAACAAGTTTGGCATTACAAGAATCTGAAATTTAGAAGTTTGAAGTACTTGAAACTTAGCACACAAGTTGAAACTTGAAACTTGAAACTTGAAAGTATCCAATGTCCAGACTCCATAGATGATCATGATTCATGATCCACAAATTTCATGATCATGACTCATGAGTCATGCAAGACTCAAAATAAAAGCACCCATGGATGATATATAAAAAAGCAGCAGGATTACTGATCATCTGCATCATCCATGGACTCCTCGTCATCGTCATCCTTTGCGTCTTCAGATAAGCTTGAGGCATCTGTGTCATTGTTTGAAGAAGAATCATCAACATCAGGATCAGGGCCATCGGGTGCAACTGAAGTACTAGCACCATCTCCAGATGGTTGAGTGTATGATCGTGTGTGGTGTGCTGGTGCTGACAGCTCCTCATACAACATGGTGTATATGTCCAGCTCCTCCCGTGGGATATCTGGTATGGCCTTCATCTTCTCCACGTCCGCCTTGTCTACATTCACTTGGCGAGGTTCGGATTAGCCTGCGGCGAACTCAAGGAGACGGAGGTTGCAATGACAAAACACCAACCGCTCCAATTGAGCCGTGCTCAATCTGTTCCTCTTCTTTGTGTGAAAGAGGGCCCAAGTGCTCGAGTTCCTCTCACAAGGACCGGAACTGCAGTCCTGTGAGAGAACACGTATAGCAAGGTGTTTCTACCATAAGCCAATTAAGCAGAGATAAGTATTAGGAACTTGATAACTTTAAACATATTTGTAGTAGATAAAACTTCAAATTACTTAACGACTAAGCTCTAACTAGTGGCGTTGGAACTTGTCTCTTAGACTCTTACCAAAGTAGGAGTACAGTTGCCATATTTCTTCCACTAGGAGACAGGTTGCAACTGTGTCTCTTGGAGCCTAGCCGTAGGTCGACCAAAGGAGAGGCTGTGATTGCGGAATAATAGAAGTTCATCCTCCATTCTTCGTTGCATCTCCAAATCACCACCCGTCCAATTTTGTAGATACTGTTGCATCCCCTCCTCCAACTCGTCATTCTCATATTGCTCTTGACTGCGCCAGAGCGGATGCAATACATGTGCCACCGCATGGATTGGGCGGTGGAACCAATTCCATCGCTTATTCCATATAGCACAGATGGACTCAACCCTAAATCATGCCACAAGAAATTAGAATGCATTATGCATGCAAAATTCATAGACTATAGATAATAGTACATACATAATATATATCTGAAAATTCCAGGCTTCATGATAACAAATTGCAATTTAGTAACTGCAATAATTATACATATTACAAAAGTAAAAAGTCTTACTTATCAGGCGATAGGGAAGTGTTTCTGTTGAGGGCCTCTCTAATCTTGTCCATAAACTCGTACAAGAGCCCTAATGTGCTTCCCTCCGTGTCCGTGATGCAAAGCACCGTGTAGATAGGATTAATCGATTTGATTAATGCCTCCGCTTGATTCCACCAAGACTCATCCATGATCATGCGAAAAAATTTGATAGACTTTGCTTGGCCTCTATCATCCCAATCTCCCCACTCCCGAGACACAACCGTGCGCAACAAGCCCTGGCGCACTCGCACAAGCCTCTCCACCACTATGAACATGTAAGCAAACCTTGTGGCTAGAGGTTTCAATAGCTCAAGGTCACTGTAAGTGTGAGGGGGGAAGAGAAGTGGAAGAGAGCAAGAGAGTGAGAGTGAGAGAGAGTGACACACTAGTGCGGGTGTGAAGTGATGAGTGAGTCACACCACAAAACTCACTTATGTTTTATTAGGATTAGGTTTACCCTATGACTGTCTTAAGACAGTCATAGGTGTCCTATCTTTAATTCTTTAACTAAGGGTTGGCAATGTGCCTTTACCCCCAACAACCTCCCACCTAAAGGCCAATGTGCCTAAAGGGGAGAAAAGAATAAAAATTACAGCAATATACAGTTACTGTATACAGGACCATAAAGTAAGAATGGTCTCATCCTAATCCCATGATGTGGCGGCAATGTGCAAACCGCTCTGTAGGCAAACTCTTAGTGAGCAAATCTGCAGGATTGTCATCAGTATGTACTTTCACAAGCTCAAGACGCTTGTCTTCCAGTACCTCCCTGATGAAATGATATTTCACTTCTATGTGCTTGGTCTTCTGATGAAAGACCGGATTCTTTGCCAACATGATAGCACTCTGACTATCACAATGCAAAACTGGCATGTCACCTGTAATGCCCAAATCTCCCACCAGCCGAGTAAGCCATATTGCTTCCTTGCAAGCCTCAGTGGCTGCAACATATTCAGCTTCTGTGGTTGACAGTGCAATGCATTTCTGCAACCGAGACACCCATGATATAGCACCTCCTGCAAATGTGAAAATATAACCGGTAGTAGACTTCCGGTTATCTGCATTCCCTGCATAGTCTGAATCTGTAAAACCATGCACCAATGCATCCTGCCTACCATAGCATATGCACAAGTCTTTGGTACCTTTGAGATACCTCAAGACACCTTTCACTGCTTCCCAATGCCGCTTGCCTGGATTTGCCATATACCTGCTGATGACTCCCACCGCAAAAGCAATATCCGGACGAGTGGCAACCATGGCATACATCAAAGATCCAACTGCAGATGCATATGGAACCTTGGCCATTTCAGCCTTATCATCATCTGATCTGGGGCTGTCCTTACTGCTGAGTTTTAAATGTGGAGGCAACGGGGTACTAATGGACTTCCCCCCCTCCATTTTAAACCTCTGCAGTACTTTGTCAATGTACTCTTTCTGTGACAGAAACAAAAGTCCCTTGGACCTGTCACGAGTAATACGCATGCCAAGAATATGATTTGCATCACCCAAGTCTTTCATGTCAAAAGACTTATGCAGTTGTTTCTTCAAAGCACTAATCTCATGCTGAGATTTACTGGCAATAAGCATGTCATCCACATATAGAATGAGTAGCATCAAACTGCCATCCTTTGCCCTTTTGGTGTATAAGCAATGATCGGTCTCACACCGATGATACCCTTGGGACTGCATGAAGGCATCAAACTTCTTGTACCATTCCCTTGGCGCTTGCTTGAGTCCATACAAGCTTCTCTTGAGCTTACACACAAGCTGCTCTTTCCCTTTAACAGCATATCCCTCTGGCTGACTCATATAGATCTCATCATGTAGATCTCCGTGAAGAAAAGCTGTCTTCACATCCATCTGACATAAATCCATGTCATCATGAGCAACAAGAGCTAACACTGCTCTCAAAGTAGTCATTTTGACTACAGGGGAAAAAATCTCATCAAAGTCAATGCCCTTCTCCTGCTTAAATCCCTTGGCAACCAATCTGGCCTTATACCGAGGTAAAGCATTTGAATCCACTTTGACTTTGTAAACCCACTTGCATGGCAAAACCTTTCTGCCTGCAGGTAACTGCACCAAGTCCCATGTATCATTCTGAAGTAGGGAGTCCATTTCTGACTGCATGGCTTTCTCCCACTTCTTTTTCTCTGCTCTTCCCATAGCTTCCTTGAAGCTGGAAGGCTCACCACAATCTGTCAGCATGATAAAATCAGTCACATTATTGGCTCCTGGAACAAACCTGGCAGGAGGCCGTTGTGCACGGGAGCTCCTTCTAACAAAATGTTCCGGATTAGGCTGCTGTCCAGCCTGTTCTTCATGCATGACAGGTGGCTGTACCACCATATCTGGCTGTGCTACAGCTCCATCTGCTGGCATATCCAGTGGTGCATCATTGGCAAAATTATCTGGCTGATTTTCAGCCTGTATACCCTCTTGAACAGGGTGATCTGCAGCAGGCTGCTGCTGCATATAAATGGGCATTCTTTGCTGTCCAACATCATCATAAATAACCCTCCTGTATTCAACAGGTTGCACGGGTTCCTTGTGTACACTATCTTCTTTAAAGATGACATCATTGCTGCGTATAATCTTCCGTTTAACGGGATCCCATAACCTGTACCCCATTTCACCTTCGTCACCATAACCCATAAAGATGCATCTGATAGACTTTGGATCTAGTTTGGTGCGTAGTTCTTTGCGTACATGAGCAAAACACTCGCAGCCAAATACACGTAAGTGCTTATATGAGGGTGGCTTGCCAGACCACACCTCCTCTGGCACTTTCAACTCCAAAGCCTTGTTTGGCGACCTGTTAATAATGTGAACTGCTGTTTGCACGGCTTCTGCCCAAAAGCCATGGGGTAATGCAGCATAAGACAACATACATCGAACTTTCTCCTGAACAGTTCGATTCATCCGCTCACTTGCACCATTCTGAGATGCATTATGAGGGGCTGTGAGTTCCTGTTTGATGCCCTTAGCTTGGCAAAACTGCACAAAAGCATGTGACACATACTCACCCCCATTATCGGATCTGAGGCATTTCAGCCTACGACCTGTCCGATTCTCAACCTGAGCGACAAACCTCTTGAAAGCATCTAAGGCATCTCCCTTATGCTTCAAGAAATAGACCCACACCTTACGTGTGGCATCATCAATGAAAGTAATAAAATATTTTGCACCCCCTAGTGATAACTGTGGCATCTCACACAAATCAGTGTGCACTAGATCAAGTGGTGCTCTATTCTGGGGAGTTCTCCTCTTATGAGGAGTCACAGAATGCTTGCCAAAAATACAATGATCACAAGTAGGCAAATCTGAAAAAGAGAGAGGCGGCAGATAACCCAAGCGTGACAGTTCTTGCATTCCTTTAACAGACATGTGTCCCAACCGGCTATGCCACAATGAAACCTTTGGCAGCTCGGTTATGGCAACAACATGATTACCCACACTGGAAACATAAAGAGAGTACAAGGTATCATTCTTGAAACCCTCAGCCACTACAGTCTGGCCATCAGTAATCACCCATTTGGAATCCCCAAATGTGGTGTGGTAACCACTGTCATCTAATAAGCCAGTGCTAATCAGATTTTTCTTGATTTGCGGCACATGGCGAACGCCATCAAGCATAAATGACTGTCCATCAGGAAGTACTATCTGTATACTGCCAATCCCTGCAATCTGACATGCATAGTTGTTCCCAAGATGAACAACTCCATGAGTACCTGTGTAGGAAGTAAACCACTCCCTATGAGGTGTAACATGAAAAGAGGCACCTGAATCCAAGAGCCAGGTGTGCATGTCATGGCCATCAATAACCAAAGCATGTGCTATTACAGCAGAAGAGCATAAAACATCATGTATGTCACTGTCACTGTCCTCTGCTGCAACATTCACTGCATCCAAGTCATCTGCCTTGGCCTTGCCTTTGCCTTTGCTTGCATTTCCTGCATCCTTTGTTTCAGCCTTCTTGGCTTTCTGATCCCGTATGAACTTGAAGCACTTCGACTTCACATGTCCCTTTTTGCCACAATAAAAGCATTCTATATCCTTTTTGCCACGGGACTGACTGCGGGATTTGGACTTACTAGCAGATCTCCCCTTCTGCTGAGTCCTGCCTCTATCCTGTACCTGCAAAGCACTTGAAGACTTGCTGCCCGCATTATTCTTCCTGCTCATCTCCTCCATAAGGAGAGAGCTCTCTACATCAGCATAAATAAGAGTGGCATTCGAGTTTGATAGGGTGGTCTTGAAAGTGTCCCAACTCTCAGGAAGGGTACACAACAAGAAAGTAGCCTTGAACTCCTCATCAAGGTTCAGCCCCTGTGCAATCAGCTGTGTAAAGATAGCATTGAACTCACTCAAGTGTGAGGTCATAGCTGTACCTTCCTTCATGCGAAGATCAACCAGCTTCTTCAGCCAATAAACCTTACTGGCTGAGCTCTTTTGGGCATATAATTCTTCTAGTCTTTGCCATAGACCATAAGAGGTCTTTTCAGCCTGTACATTGAACACAAGAGTGTCTGAAATAGTGAGCATGATAGCTGCCCTCGCGGACAAATCAAGCTCTTCCCAGTCATCAGCTGACATATCGGATGGCTTGACACCCTTCACCCTTATGGGCTTAGCAATCTTCTTTAACAGAAGTACATTCAAACACTATTCTTGTCACCAAATGTAAATATCCTAAGTCAAAGTACAGTTGACCATTTATTTGATCATAATTAAAGAGTTTTATATGTGTTAATTACGGTCAAAGAGTTATTTTAATGGTCAAAGGATTGACTACGGTCAAAGATACTTGACTCTAGTCAAGTAAACCTGACTGCGGTCAGAGAGTGTTGACTTCGGTCAACAAGACTTGGCATGCGCCAAGAGGGTTAACCCCGGTTAACAAAGATGTGCCAACTTCGGTTGGAGAGACTTGGCTATAATTAAGGCGCCTTGACCTTTGGTCAAAGCTCTTTAATTATAATCAAGAGTGTTGACTCCAGTCAACCAGAGAAAATATATATATATATATTTATATATATATATATTTGTTTAGATGTGCACATGTGTTCAGTGGGGACGCCCACCGTGACTAGGATTAGTCCACAGTGTGTTATTTGCATGCAAAGCGCTAACAATTAACGGGTACCATGGTGGTGCGCTTTAATTAATTGTTGCAGGTACTAGGAAGGATTATTTTTCCTAAGCGAAATGGGAGCCTGACAAGCATCCAGGAAGCGGTTCGTGTGACCGAGAGCTTTGAAGACTCCAGAATAGCCCTTAGAGGCTTGTAATAGGTTTTAGTCTAGATTTTAGACAAGTGGCATGTTGCCAATTTGAATAGGGCTTGAAGCTCTTGTAAAAGAAGGATTCTTTTCATGTTTTAAAGGGAGAGACTTACGAGACAGCTCTAAGCTGAACTTCTGTAACAGAATTTCTGAAATGAATAAAGACCTTCGGGGGGGTCCAGCCCGACAATTTGTCCTGGGCCCTAGTGTATCTTCAGAGAGAGGGAGTGAGGGAGAGCTTTGGAGAGTAGGATTCTGTCTGTTTTTTTATGAAGCCATAGCTGTTCCCCCAGTTCGGTTGTATTGGTATCAGAGCCAAGGTTCATAGCTTTCTCAGGCTGTGACGATCCAGCAAGAGAGTAAAGAGAGAGGTTGATTCCGAAGAAAGGATGGCGTTGGCCCAAGAGGTGGCAGCTGGAAGGTCTGGGGCTTCAAGTGTGAAGGGACAGGAATGTTTATTTCGAAACCTGTAAATGCACGAAAGCCCCTAAGTTCAGATTGATCGGTTGCGTAAAGGATGCCTGACAGCGCATATCAGACGGCGCACATCTGATGGCAAAAGAAATGACGAAATAGATCGGTTGCGTAAAGGATGCCTGACAGCGCATATCAGACGGCGCACATCTGATGCCTGACAGCGCATATCTGACGGAATAGAAAGGGGTTTGCAGGGGTGAACACTGCTCGTGGGCACTTCTTCACTCCCTTCCATTCAGCATCCGATAGAGCGCGTCAAAAGCTATTTCTGGGTGGCGTTCTTGCATCAACGTGTTTCGTTGGGCAGCCCTCGTCGAAATCCTGAGCCATAGCCACAATTACATATGGTTTGAGCCGCCATCGCCATCGCTACACGCCTAGCTCGCCATCGCCCGTCAAGGAGACCGCGTTTCCAGAAGCTGCAGAGATTATGACGTGGCAGATCTGACACGTGGCACTGACGCGGTGCTGACGTGGCAGCCAGCAGGTTCACGCGTGCACCAGGTGACGTGGCACTGACACGTGGCGGACAGTGCACCAGGTGACGTGGCACTGACACGTGGCGGACAGTGCACCAGATGATGTGGCACTGACACGTGGCAGCCAGCCTGGCAGACCAGTGGTTAAGTTAACCCTGGTACAGTAAACCCTGGTTGGTTGACCCGTGGTTAGTGAAACCCTGGTTAAGTTAACCGCAGTCAATTAACTCTGGTTAGTTGAACCAGTATATAGTTAGTTCAACTTTGGTCCAGTTAATCTGGCCTAACCAGACCAGCTTGGTTGGTGTAACCAGTCCAGTTAGTCTAGTTGCAGACTAACTAGACCAGAACCAGACAGTCGGTTAGAGTAACCAGTAGTTACTCATCTGGTTACTGTTTTCATTTTTATTAAAAAAAAAAAAAGAGACAGTTGCAGAGACAGTTTTGGCCATCAATTTTCTCCTGCCTGTCAGACTTTTACTGTCAGAAAAGTAGCAGAAAACCAGAGAAAAGCAGAGAAAACAGAGCTTTGCAGAAAAAGGAGTATGCATGCCTTTGAGCAGTAAAAAGAGGGAAAAACAGATGCCTTTTGAAGCCATCTGCAGCAGCCAGAAAAGGGCAATATAATTGTTGATGCTTTGGCAACTGTGTGGGTATATGCCTTGAACTGACAGTCAGTACTGGCATAGATTGTAAATGCAAAACACCTCTTGTTGAGGTACTTTTTCTGTTGAAAAAGCAAAAATAGAGTGCATCAGTTACCCGCACTGTGTGAGAAATCTGCAGATCTCAGAATATGGATCAATCACCTATCCAGTGGGATTCTCAAGATAGGGATGTGCATCCAAGACAGAGGAATGTGCCACAAACTCAACAAGAATTTGAACAAATGGTACGCACTCGTATACAAGAGCTGGAAAATCTTAAAGGGGATCCCAGGGCTCAGCATTTGTTTCCAGCAGAAGCTATGCCTAATCCAGTATATGACGTGCCAATGCCAGAGGCACACTCTCGTGTACAGTCTGAGAGAGAGAGATCTCATAGATCTCATAGGAGACGGTCCCATAGTAAAAAGAGATCGAGGCGTCATCACCGATCTCCTAGTCCATCACCGTCTACCTCGAGTTCGACTTCTGTGTCTTCTTCTTCCTTATCAGATAAACCATCTAGGAAAAGAAGGAAACACGAGAAGTCTGGGAAGAGAAAGTCTTCCAAAGTGACCAGGGAATTTAAAGAGGGAGGAAAATCTGTTAAGTTTATGACCTACAATGGACAGTATGGTCATACAGACAAAGCATTGCAGTTTATCAGACAATTTGATGCTGCATTCGGTACAGAGAGATTTTCAGAATCCTCCAAGTTAAGAATGGTCAGTCTACACTTGACAGCAACGGCTAGTGCATGGTGGAGTGCACTGACTACAGATGGGTCAGCCCCAAGGAAGTGGAAGGGCTTCAAGAAAGCCTTCTACCAGCAGTTCATGCCTAAACAGTTTAGAGACCATGTTCTTCAAGACTGGGACAGCTTGCACATGGATGCAGGAGATACTGTGGATGGGTACAACCAAAAGTTCTGGGATGCTTATTTGCAGGTTGCACCGTTCAAAAAGATCTCCAAAGGTACCCAGATGAGAAAGTACAGAGTAGGTCTCACTCCAAGAATTCAGGCAGTAGTGAATGCTTTGGGGGCAAAGAATATTCAAGATCTTATGCATTCAGCCTCAGTAGCGAGTCTTGTGCCGCTACAAGATCCATCTACAGTGCCATCCTTGCATGCAGGACGTGCTGATAAAAAGAAAACTGATTTTCTAAAATCAGAAAAGAAAGAGTCCCCCAAGGCTGAAAAGAAAGGGTTTCAGCCTTAGAAGCCGAGGGGTACTCAGTTCTCAAAGACCTATAAGGGCAAATCTCTATTCACCCCTGAACAGATAGCGGAATTCCGTAGAGATGGGAAATGCTTCAGGTGCGGTAAAGAGGGGCATGTGGCTGCCCAGTGCCCAGAAAAGCCTTCATCATCGAAGGGAAAAGAGGCAGAGAAGCCACGAGGACCGCAAAAGCCAATGGCGGGGGGTATTCCTGATATACTGGGTCATGCTTTGAACCCAGAAGAACGAGAATTGCTGCTATCATGGGGCAAAGTTAGAGACCAGCAAGCGCTAATTTTATTTGATCCAGGGGCTACTGATAATTTCATATCAGAGGATCTAGCCCTGAGGCTGGGAATAAAGACGGAAGAGTTAGGCAGGGCTTTGGATGCCGATCAAATGTTTTGTGGGAATCCTGTGCCAGTTACTCCCTTGATAGGGAAGCTCCGTCTTCATGTTCAGAGTTATGTGGATCAGGAAGACTTCTTCATTTCTCCACTGAAACATTATGATGTAGTTTTGGGGATGCCTTGGTTTCACCGCAAGGCAGTGAAGTTGACTCTTCCTGAAAGAGTGCTGGAATTTGTGCATAGGGGGAAAAATCAGCGTGTAATTGCCAGGAATAAAGGGGACACTATCCCCATTGTATCTGATGTTTCATGTGGTAAAGCAATAAAGTCTGCAATTTCTGCGTACATGGTTTTTGTAAAAGAAAAAGAGAATGATATGCATGCTGAAATGAATGATGCAGACAAAGATAGATTTCAGTTTCTGGTAAACTTTAAAGATTGCTTTTCTGATGTTTTGCCAGGGGAGTTACCCCCAGAGAGACCAGAAGATCATCAGATAGAGTTAATGCCTGGTAGTGAGCCACCAAACAGACCCCCTTATAGAGTCAGTGCGACTCAGAGAGAGGAGATTATGGCTCAGGTACAAGACTTGCTGTCCAAAGGGTTGATTCAGCCCAGCTCGTCTCCTTTTTGTTCCCCTGTACTGTTAGTACAGAAGAAAGATGGTTCATTCCGTATGTGCGTCGATTATCGCGCACTGAACAAAATGACCATCAAGAATAGATTCCCTATTCCGCGTATTGATGATGTCCTGGATCAGTTAAATGAAGCTTTAGTTTTCAGCAGGATAGACTTAAAGAGTGGCTACCACCAAGTGAGGATACAGCCTCAGGATGTGCATAAGACAGCATTCCGCACAACATTTGGGTTGTATGAATACTTAGTGATGCCTTTTGGGTTGACAAATGCTCCAGCCACATTCAATAGAATGATGGATCGCATCTTCCGGAAGTACAGGCATTTTACGGGTACTTTCTTTGATGATATCTTAGTTTTTTCTAAGACAGAGGAAGAGCACAGAGAACATCTTGCTATAGTGTTTCAAGAGCTGAGAAATCATCAACTCTATGCAAACAGCAAGAAAAGTGAATTCTTCCTGGAAGAAATCCACTATCTGGGGCATATAATATCCAAAAGTGGGATACAAATGGATCCAGCGAAGATCCGTGCCATTCAGGAATGGCCAGAGCTGAAAACTGTGCATGAAGTTCGAAGCTTTTTAGGCTTGTGTTCTTACTACAGAAGATTTATCAGACATTTTGCTGATATCGCAGCTCCATTACATGACCTCACTAAGAAAAATGCAGCCTTCACATGGGGATTATCACAGAAGAAAGCATTCAATACACTCAAGGAAAAGTTGACTACAGAGCCTATTCTGGTAGTTCCGGATCTGTATCAGTCTTTTGATGTGGATTGCGATGCTTGTGGAGAATGTGTTGGGGCTGCATTGCATCAAAATGGTCATGTAGTAGCCTATGAAAGCAGACGACTTCGGGATGCGGAAAGATATTTAGGAATCTATGAGAAAGAGCTATTGGCTGTAATTCATGCCATCCATACATGGAAACATTATCTTTTGGGTGCAGATTTTACTGTCAAAACAGATCACCAAAGTCTGAAATACTTTTTGACTCAGACGAAGCTTTCAGAGAAGCATATGAAATGGGCAAACATGCTGTCAATGTATCATTTTCAGATTGTCCATACTCCAGGAATTCGGAACAGAGTGGCAGATGCCTTGTCCCGAAGACCCCAGGTCAATAATGTAACTATTGCTTATCATCAGGACCTGGAAGGCATGAGGGAACAATATGCTCGTGATGCCGATTTTGGTGAAATTTTACAGCAAATGCAAGAGGGGCAATCCACCAGTCACTATTCCGTGAAAGATGGGTATCTAATGAAAGATGATTGCCTATGCATCACCCAGGAGATGAGGAAAAAGATTTTGGAGGAATGCCATGCACCTCCCTATGCTGGACATAGAGGAATTACAGCAACAACTCTAGCACTAGAGAGGTATTTCTTTTGGCCAGGAATGCGGAAAGATATACATCAGTTTGTTACTGAATGCCTTACGTGTCAGAAAATGAAGTATGATAGACAGAAGGCACCTGGCCTACTTATGCCTCTTCCCGTGCCTCAGGCACCATGGGAAAATATTACAATGGACTTTATTTTTGATTTGCCGAGATCAAAGTCAGGGAATGATGGGATTTGGACTATCATTGATAGATTCAGCAAGCAAGCTCATTTCCTTCCGGTTCGTAAAACCATAAAGGCAGATCATATGGCTAAGCTGTTCATGGCACAGATCTTTAAACATCATGGTATGCCTAAGTCCATTGTTAGTGATCGAGATCCCAGAATGACCAGTCTATTCTGGAGAGCTTTATTTGATAACATGGGGACGAATCTGAATTTTTCTTCTTCTTTCCATCCCCAGACAGATGGTCAAAGTGAAGTAGCAAATTCTACCATTTTGGATATGCTGAAATGCTACGTGGGTGACCAGAGTTCAGAATGGGAAAAGTACCTACCCTTAGTAGAGTTTGCTTACAATAATACAGTACATAGCTCTACAGGGAAAGCCCCTTTTGAAGTCATATATGGGAAGGTGATTTTGCCACCTATATTGAGGACTAAAGATGAAATATTTGCAGCTGATCAGTTTGTAAGAGACCTCCAGACAGCTTACAGCCAAGTCCGGACAGCAATTGAAAGGTCTCAAGAGAAACATAAAAGGGCTGCAGATAAACATAGGAGACAGCTAGATCTCAAGGAAGGGGACTGGATACTTTTAAGGTTTGAAAAAGCTAGGCTCCGCAAGTTTAAAGGCAAACAGAAAGTGTATGCAAAGTTATCTCCCAGATACTATGGCCCTTTCAGGGTTACAGAAAGAATAAATGAGGTTGCATACAGATTAGGATTGCCAGAGCATTGGAGGATTCACAATGCATTCCATGTGAGTCTTCTAAAGAAATTCCAGGGACCAGAGCCTACAGAACCAGTATCAGAAGATCCACCAGAAGTGGATGAGCTGGAGGAAGTCCTTCAGCCAGAGCAAATTGTGTACCATATTGTACGTAAAGGCCCTCAGGGTAAGGAATTTTACAGGTATCTTGTAAAATTCAAGAATTATACGGCATTAGATGCCAAGTGGATGGACGAAGACATGTTATCCGATCATCCACAGCTTTTGGATGTTTACAAGGAAGCTTTTCAGTTGAGGTCAACTGAATAGAAGCCGAGGGGATGTCACCAAATGTAAATATCCTAAGTCAAAGTACAGTTGACCATTTATTTGATCATAATTAAAGAGTTTTATATGTGTTAATTACGGTCAAAGAGTTATTTTAATGGTCAAAGGATTGACTACGGTCAAAGATACTTGACTCTAGTCAAGTAAACCTGACTGCGGTCAGAGAGTGTTGACTTCGGTCAACAAGACTTGGCATGCGCCAAGAGGGTTAACCCCGGTTAACCAAGATGTGCCAACTTCGGTTGGAGAGACTTGGCTATAATTAAGGCGCCTTGACCTTTGGTCAAAGCTCTTTAATTATAATCAAGAGTGTTGACTCCGGTCAACCAGAGAAAATATATATATATTTATTTATATATATATATATATTTGTTTAGATGTGCACATGTGTTCAGTGGGGACGCCCACCGTGACTAGGATTAGTCCACAGTGTGTTATTTGCATGCAAAGCGCTAACAATTAACGGGTACCATGGTGGTGCGCTTTAATTAATTGTTGCAGGTACTAGGAAGGATTATTTTTCCTAAGCGAAATGGGAGCCTGACAAGCATCCAGGAAGCGGTTCGTGTGACCGAGAGCTTTGAAGACTCCAGAATAGCCCTTAGAGGCTTGTAATAGGTTTTAGTC
The DNA here is from genome assembly GCF_047967505.1 of Dipteris shenzhenensis. NCBI lineage: Eukaryota > Viridiplantae > Streptophyta > Polypodiopsida > Gleicheniales > Dipteridaceae > Dipteris > Dipteris shenzhenensis. The sequence goes on from NC_141605.1 coordinate 13,443,430, forward strand.
TAGATTTTAGACAAGTGGCATGTTGCCAATTTGAATAGGGCTTGAAGCTCTTGTAAAAGAAGGATTCTTTTCATGTTTTAAAGGGAGAGACTTACGAGACAGCTCTAAGCTGAACTTCTGTAACAGAATTTCTGAAATGAATAAAGACCTTCGGGGGGGTCCAGCCCGACAATTTGTCCTGGGCCCTAGTGTATCTTCAGAGAGAGGGAGTGAGGGAGAGCTTTGGAGAGTAGGATTCTGTCTGTTTTTTTATGAAGCCATAGCTGTTCCCCCAGTTCGGTTGTAGTTCTGCCCATAATGGATAGTTGTGTGCTCCTTCCAGTTTCTTTATGTTCAGAATTGAAGCATCACTTCCCCCTGATGCCATATCAGATGAGGAAAGTACCTGACACCCTGGAAGTAAAAAAGACTGAATAAAAGTTCTGATTTTTCAGAAAAAACCTGCTCTGTTCAAGAGCCAGAAGCACTTTGAATGGTGCTGTTTTTACTGTCAGTAAAATCTGCAGCAAAACAGTAAATGACCCTGCAAATACTGTACCTTCTGACAAACTGTTCTGAGCTCAATGAGGCATTAAAAAACAGTAATTTCAGACTGCTGCTACTCAACAAGTGCTTAACAGTGCACAATCATCTGACAAAACCACCAACACTGCTGCAAACACTTGCTGTACTGACTGTACTGATCACTTCTCCCACCTCAGATGAGGTATTGCACTGAGTTCAATTGCAGAAACCACTTGACAGACACCCCAAAAAAAAGTAAATGATCCTTCAGCCTGTCACAAAACCTGCAACAGTAAATGGGATAAATCCCAAGCAATCACCCTTATACCAAGGGGAGAAAATGCATCTGAAGATCTCTGTCGGTAACCCAAGTGCTATCAAACAAAGTCTGGGCAAAAGCCCCTTGATCTGACACCTGAATCAAGTGGAGAACACCTCAACACTGAGGTAGCATGCAATATGAAATCTCTCTGACACTTGTACCTGACAATGTGCAATGCATAGACTGCCCCTGTGTACTCAGTAACAACACAAATCACAACGTACAGACACCAAGAAGAAAATCTTTTGAGCACTGTCAACGATGGGCAGTTAGGGACCGAGTAAACTCGATGCGCCCTGACCAAGCGTGGCTCAACTGAGATTTTCAAAGTGTGTACAAAGAATGTGACCTGCAACAAATGTCACCAAATGCACTGCGGAAATAAAGCAAATGTGTGCTCCCTGGCTACACACTGCCTCAAGGCATATACTGCAAACACATCCAGGCAAAAGCCCTTTGATAAGATCACCCAAAACTGAGAATTGCACTCAGTAAATGCATAGAAGCTCCTGCAAACATCTGACCTTCCTAAATGACAAGTAACTGCACAAACACCACCACTGTGGCACAAGTCACCTCAAGCGTGAGTGACACGAGAGTACCTGATGTACCTCAACAAATGCACAATATACTACAAGAATGCTTTAGGAATATCCTCTTCCAATCAGAAAATGTGCTGTACTTTTCAGTACCTGCAAAGTACCTGCTGCACTTTTGTCCCTGTAGAGTACTGTGTACTCACGGTGCACACTTCCCCCAAAAACAACGAGATTTTTGCAGCAAAGAAAAGCTGTACTTTTGTACCCAGCTGATGTCGGCGCCAGCCGTACTGTACCTGCCGTACAGTACACAACAATGCCAAAGCTCCCGTACAAAGTTGTACGGCAGTCCGTACGGCTGTACGGACTGTCCGTACAGCTGATGTAAGAACTGCTGTAAAACACAGCAGCTATGCTGCTGTACTGCAGCAGGCTGGCGACGCCCACGCCCTCTTCAAAGACCTGCAAAAAAAAATGCAGCTGCCGTACGAAATGCGCCGAAATGCGCCCGCGACCACGCCTTGCAGCTGCCGTACGAAATCGCCCGCGACCACGCCTCCTCCGCGAAAACGCGCCGCCGTACGGCTCTGCACCCTGGTCCGTACAGTCGTACGGACGACGTACGGCAGTACGGAACTGTCCGTACGTCCGTACGGTATGGATGAGGATGAGGTAGAGGGAGAGAAGGCTCGATGGCTCTGATACCAGTTGTGAGGGGGGAAGAGAAGTGGAAGAGAGCAAGAGAGTGAGAGTGAGAGAGAGTGACACACTAGTGCGGGTGTGAAGTGATGAGTGAGTCACACCACAAAACTCACTTATGTTTTATTAGGATTAGGTTTACCCTATGACTGTCGTAAGACAGTCATAGGTGTCCTATCTTTAATTCTTTAACTAAGGGCTGGCAATGTGCCTTTACCCCCAACAGTAAGCCCCATAGATGTTGAGGACTTTGGGTCTCTTCGTGACAAACTTCACGATACTGCGGGCTGCGGAGAAGATGGCATCAATCCAAGGTATCTTCCCTAGGTCCTCGATCAAAAGATCAAGGCAATGTGAGGCACAGGGTGTCCACACAATCTTAGGGAACTCATCTTCTAACATGGCACCCATTGACACACAATTGCTGCCATTATCTGTCACCACGTGCACCACATGCTCAACACCTATCTCCATAATGGCTGCCCGTAAATGCTCCCAAATATACAACCCTGTAATCACTGTACCTGCAGTGGAAGCGTCTATGGCTCTCAAGAACATGGTTCCCTTGCAAGAAGACACTAAAATATTGTACACATTCCTCTTGCGTGCATTTGACCATCCATCGCATAAGAGTGTGCATCCATATTTTTTCCAAGTCTCTTTCAAGGGCTTCATTTGGTCTTCCACACATTCCCTCTCTTCTTAGCTCTCTTGTCCGCAAGCTTGTTCAATGCTCAAAGCTCGGAGCTGTGCGATGGGGTGAGCTCAGGGTACTGGCTTGAAGGCCTTCCAAAAGTCTAAAAAGCAGCAATATACTCTCTTCTTCTAGTGTCTAGCCTCCTCTGTGGTGGCTTTGAGAGTGAAGATGTGATTGGGTGTGGACCAATCTCGTCTGAAACTTACGTGCCCATTCTCCTGCATGCTTGCCGTCTTAACAGCTCATTGATGTGTATCTCAAGAGACGACCCATAAACCTTGGCCATCAAGTGGCTAACCAGTATAGTTCCATAATTACCTGCATCCGCATAATCTTCCCTACCTTGTGGTGTTTGTGGTCTAATACATAGGAAAGCCTCTTGCAAAAGGCTTCATTGAACTTGGCTAGGATAGAGCAAGTATGTCCCAACTGCGGGTGAGGAGTTCTGCCTGATCATTGGCTTTGCCCATTCTATAGCTTCTTGATGGCCCCTTTCAAGTGAGCTGTGGTCTACAGGATTTTGGTATTTATGAATATGTGGTCCTGTCACTGATGTCGCTTCTCAGCCTGTGTGTGTCGGCAATTCTAGTACCATTAATGCATCAAGGATATTGAGTAGAGCAGTGGCTGGGCATATCAATATGCCCCCCCTCATTTATTGGAAATTTCCATCCGCATCATTCTGTGCATGAAATGGTATAGCAATGTGGTGCTCAACAAATGTATCTCTAGAAGTCCAGCGCAAAGTACTTGTTGGAGAAATAGGGCCAAATGCCCACCTATGAGCCCCCAAATGAGAAGAGCTCAGGAGGATTGACCCCTCAGCATACATGAGAGTAGATATACCTGTAGGGAGTGGGATGAGTTTGCCATGTGGGCAGCAACATGGCTGCCACATGGACAGCACCTAGATCTACTGTTAGGTCAAAAGCATGAAGATAACTGGGCTGGTACAGCAGTAGGTACAACAGGTACGCATGAGCTGAAGCAGTGCACAGCATCAGAAGGGAAGAAGTGCTGCGACTGTACAGCAGAGGCAGATGTGGTCCGGAAGGTCTGCAGCAGGCTGCGCAGGAGCAGAATTTGTACTCAAGGCCAGTCGGCTGTCTGCAAGGGATGTACAGCGGACTGGTTCGGGCTATCAAAAGCAGACCAGATCGGGGGAGAAGACCTGTCAGGTTGGCAGGTGGGGCAGACTTGGTTGGCTGACAGAATGGTTGGCAGATCTGGATCGCCCATAGGCCCCTCCCCTGTAGTCTTTTGGAGTATTCAAAGGTGCAAGAGCTGAGCATTCCCTGGACACTCCAGCCTGCACACCACCAGTAAATACTGGAGAGCATAGTGGAGGGCAGGAATGCAGCAGCAGACCTAGGGAGTTGCAATACCACATACACAGGTGTGTTCTTGCAGGGCAGAAGTCCAGACGTCAGCAGCATACCTACTCTTGTCTGATGGTAGGAGAGCAAAAGGGTGCAGCAAAGGGATCTTTGTCTGCCGTACTCTTTCAGAGCAGAACGTTTGCAGGAGTGCTCGGCCTTGATCAGCTACTTAAGCCTACCACAGAGGGGTGTGGCAGAGTATAGGAGTTTCCTACAGAGGGTGCAGCAAAGCAGAGCCTTGTTTTGGTACCTTACCTCAGGGATTGTTTCTAGAGTTGTTGGTACATATGTGGGCAAGGTTTTGTACTTAAAGATTCATCTGTATATCTTCTTGTTTTGGCTATATGTCTGAGTACTCAGGTGCACCTGCGGCTGCAGATAGTGTTGGCCTTAAGCAAGCAATTGACCTCTACTTTTCTAACATGGTATCGGAGCCGAGGTTATCATCCAGGATAGGCTTGCTCGTGACATCAAGCCCAGGAGGTCGACGATCGGGAATCTTCTTGAAACTGAGGGTGGAGTCCTTGTGGAAGAGGAAGGAGCTCTTACATTCAGAGGTGCTTGTGTGGCTTGCAGCTAGTGGAGAATAGGCCAGCATACTTGAGGTCATCTAGACCTAGCAATGGGATCCAATCCACTCATTCCAAACTTTGGAGAGTCAGGAAAGCTGGACGGAACTAATCGTCCAATTTGGAAAGTGAAGGCTTGTAGCCATTTAGTGGCCAGGGAGATTTGGGAGATGATGGAAGGCATGGAGTCGAACCCTTATGATGTGTTGGACACTTCGGGAAGATCGTAATTCCGGTAGACCCAGATAAGGTCAGTGGAATGTAAGAAATTCAGTTGCTCTTTCCATGATTGTGGGGACGAGGATGATGAGGAGGCTTCTCTAGATATGCCTAGTTGCATGATGCTGGAAGGATCTGATGACGATCTTGTCAAAGCCTCATGGTGGAGACGAAGGATCTAGAAGATCAATGAGTGATAGACTCACTTCAGAGTTGGTTGGAGGGATTCCTACCAGTGGGCATCAACATGGATCAGACACTAGGATGTCACTGGGTAGGGAATAAAGGACCAGGATGCGGATGGCACGAAATGTATGTTGGGTTGAAAGAGACCTAGAATCTTTGATATCTTGCAGGGTCTGGTTGGTCCTTATCTTCTTAGGGTGGCGATTGGATGGTTTTTTTGGTGTCTTGGATTACTGATGACATCGACGTGTTCGTGACTTGGCCACAAGTGTTCCAGACGGGACCCGGTTGTTCATGAGAAATGCGGGGAAGTGGAAGTGCAGGTTTCAAGACCAGATAAGGAGACATCCTTGACATGTTCCTCAGAGCTTTTGCAAGGAGCAGCTCTTGGACAGGTGGTGTTGGGCCACAGTGTGTCAGAGGGGGTGTTGCAGAAATAGGGTCAATGCAATAGGGTCAATGCCCCACCTGTGAGCCCCCAAATCAGGAGAGCTCAGAGGGTTGGCACCTCAACATATTTGAGAGTAGATAGACCTGTAAGGATTGGGGATGAGGCTACTATGTGGGCAGCAATATGGCTGCCGCATGGGCAGCACCTAGATCTACTGTCAGGTCAAAAGCATGAAAGGTACCTGCCCTGGTACAGTAGGAGGTACAGCAGGTACACATAAGCTGAAGCAGTGCACAACATCAGAAGGGAAGAAGGGCTGCGACTGTACAGCAGATATGGAGCAGCAGAAGCAGATCAGTCCGGAAGGTCTGCAGCAGGCTGCACAGGAACAGAAGGCCTATTTACAGGCAAGGCCAGTCGGCTGTCTGCAAGGGATACTACACCTCTCTGTGTGCGGGCACACCCACATAGAAGCCCTCAGTCCCTAATATACAGCCAGGAGATGACCAACTTTAACAAAATCTTTACTGCCATTGCTATAGCAGTATTGGTAAGGAAACTCCTTTCTTTCGTCCCTTTGTCTGTGATCACGAAGATATAAGCAGAAGCAGAAGCTGAAGTCATAGATGCATAGTTTTTGTCCAATTAAAGAGGGGTCGACTAGGCATGGTGTATCATTGGTGATGGATGGAGCTTTTAATATGAGCGAAAGTGTGGTTAGAGGTGTAATGTTGAAAAGTTTGCAACTCAAATAGTTTCAGTCCCTAAAGAAGGGTAGAATAGGCATGGAATATCTGTCATTGGTGATGGATGGAGCTACCGCATTGCCCACATTCTTTGGCTACTTATGAAAAGGTCTATCGGTAAAGATGAGGGAAAACACTTAGTGAGATGGACAGTGTGTTAGAAACTGTGTGCCATCTATGGCATCCAAGGCCTTTTTAAGTACTCTTGACACACATCTGCTTGTAATTTTATGATGATGGATGCCTTGCTGATAGCCACGAGTCTTCCATTGGCTAAGTTTAGCCAACACTCGTCAGTGAACACAGCTCCTTGCCAATACAACTAATACAAAGGTACAGCGCCTTAATTCTGAGACAAGGGATGGGAGATAGGCCTGGAGTTATCTAGTGATTGGGAGACCATGTAGAGAGTCCCTCATTGATCCTGCATAGCGGAGAACTATTGATGCCAGCTTGCTTTATACAGGAGGAAGAGAAGTGCTTTGGCCTTGCAGCTTCTTTATTAGAGGGCATTGTATTAGTTGGAAGAGAAATGCTGCATCCATAGCCTCAAGCGACATTAGCTGTTAAGATTTAATAGGTTGTAAAATTGTCACATGACTTTGATTTTTTGGAGTTATATTGTCCCTTTTCCCTTTTTGATTGAACGCTTCATTGTAATCGTTGGTGATGGAATGCCGTATATAAGGCATTTTCTTTTATACAGTGGTCATGGGATCCAGGGTGTAGCTTGTGCTCATGTTAGGAGACCAAATTCTATGTTCACTTTGATACAGAAACTGTTTAAGTTACAGATTTTATTTAGGAGTAGAAAAACAATTAAGCAGATTGATGTAAATTTTTTGTAGGCCTGTATGACACATAAAAACTTGCAGATAAGTCCTGACTCCTCATAGAACTGAGGGGGATTTTCTGTCTTTTTGGATATGTGTGAGGGTGAAGAAGGAAGGGGGCGGGATTAGAGGGACCTCATAAGTTTTTTGACTGTATTCAATTTTCTGTATTGTCTGAATTTGCAGTAAAGTAGTTTTATTTTGAATCAGTCTAAACTCACAGTAGTACGTTTTTGTATTGTTCCTGATACTCAAGTTGTGTTGATGTGTTATTTGCAGTTAAGTCAAGTGCCTCAACATGGATAATCCTTGTGCTACATTTGTGGAGCCGGATCAGATCAGGGTTTCCATTTTTGTCATATTCGCAACTGCCAAAATCTGATGGGCTTTATCTGTAATGTTGTGGTACCACATTATTCACCACCCCCCTTACTCCCCCCCGTTCGTATAGCCTCTCTTACAAAATTTGTACAATTGACAGTGCCTTTATCGCTCAGTTTAGCCATCAATCCTACTATTTGTCGTAAGTGCTATAATCAACAATTTTTTGAAGCGTGTAAAGAGGGTTTGGAATTTGAGCTTTTATTATGTTCTAAATGCACAAAATTTCAGAAGTGGGAGCTTTAAAGGGAAGTTTAAATAAGTCTCGAGTCGTGTGGAATGTTTTGGCGCATTTCTCTTTGCTTCATTTGTTGGGCCTTGCACACACACACACACACACTCTCTCTCTCTCTCTCTCTCTCATATTTCTCATTAATTTATCTTGTCAGTTCTGGATGAGGGCACTCTTTCCACCGTTGGCCACCCATTTCATCCATTTTGTGATGTCTTCCAAGGAGAAAAATTGTTCAAAGCGTTTGTTCAACTGTCTCATGTGCATAGAGGTTTCAAGCATAGTTTAGTAAACTTGAATATGAAAAATCTCTCGTATTATCCTTGCATCTTCCTTACACCTATTTCTAGAACCTCTTGGTGGTTTCCAAGTGTGTGGGCCTGCTCATGTTCTTGGGATGCTTTGAATTGTCACCACTTGTTTTGAGCTATGGAGCAATAGGTTCTATGAGCTTCCTTTCGTGCCTCCCCTTCGTTCGTATTGCTTCAGTTATGACATTCTTGCACTCAGTGTCATACCATTGGTTGCAAGGGAAGGAGTCTATTCTTTGGAGTTTGGTTTTTGCTAACTACAAAGCATTGAGGATAGCCTCTCATCTTATCGACCATTATTCCTCAATTGAACCCTCTATATTTACCTCTAGAAGTTGGGTATCTATTGTTTTAACATAGTCAATTGCCTCCACTAAAATAGGCATCCATGTGTGTTACATATCTTGTGCCTCTCCCACATTGCATGCTAGTTAGAGTCATAGAGTGCAATGGTTTGAGTCAATTGTGAGGGGTTAAAAATCAAATGATATGATATCTGATCGATCATACTCATGGATGAGGTCATAATCAGCCACACTTTTCCCTCTTTAGTTTGTAGTGCAGGTTGTAGTTGATTTCTTATCCCAATCGACATTTGATGGATCACACTCTAGTCGTGTGGCTAAACCCCTTTGTTCTCGATACATGCATTAAGGTCACCTAAGGTCATCACGTCTCCTTGTTAACAAAATCAACAATGTCATTGCCCAAGTCTGTGTAGGGATCCAATAAGTCAAGGAGAAAGGTGTTGTAATAGTTGGACTTATGGGTGTGAGATATAGCATCCAAGTATAGAAAGATTGCAGTTTCCCATTTCAACCCATGCTACCTTCTTCTCCCTTTGGCTGGTTGCTAATAGATTGATCATCATTGCCTTCAATGTTTTGGATGTGACATGCACCATGTTCCCTTGTTTCTACTAGGAAAATAACATCATCTTTAGTTACAAAATCTAATCTCATCGCTTTGTGCCATGGAGACCCACCCTAGTGCTAAAAGATGATCTTAGCCAAATATTTGATCCCATGGATTGCATCTCCTTATGTGGAGCTAAAGCTTTGCACTTTGCCATTTGTGAGCTTGTACAATTTCTCCTTTCCTCGTCTTGCTTTGGTGTGAGGTTCTCACTAACATCATTAGAGTTGCCTTGTAGGTATATTGGTTAGAATTAGACATTTTGATTTATACAATAGGGTCTTCCATTTCTATCCTTCAACCTCTTCCCTGATTGCGGCATTCCTCATACACAGTGACCCTTGGCATAGAGAATTTGGTGTGGAAAAAGCATTGCATGACCTTTGTGACATTAGTGGGGCTTTCCCTTCTTCCTCTGGGATGCCTCAAATTACCACTTTTTTTTTGCTTTTTATTTCTCCATTTCCTCTAGTATGGCTTCTGTTGACTTAGGTGTGGTCATGGCAAGCAAGGGGATGCCTTTTGTCTGATCTCAGACTTGAACAATTTTGGCCCATGTGTCAACATTTATAAAACACGTGTTGGGTAGGAACATAGCTTCCTTGTAATAATGAGAGTTTTCTTTAGTCTATCTTTGACATTCATATGGGATATGTGAATCTCCGAGATGTGAACCCATGATTGGTTTTCAAGATTAAGTACCTTGCTCCGATCATGAAGGGTGAACCATGCATTAAGAAATTGTCCAAATTCAAGCACTATGTAGAATGCCAAATAGTGTATTAACCATGCATTAAGGAATTGTCCAACTTCAAGCAATAAGTAGAATGCCAAATACTGTATTCCTAGATTTGGTAGAGCAAATTGACATGGCAAAAGAAGGTTGTACATGTAAGGACCAAGAAGTGGGATGCACATTGGCACGCTCAAGGTGTGATCTTAGTGGAGATGCCCATGATGTCTTCAAGTCTATTCTAAGAATTGGACATGGAAGAAGGGAACATTGCCAGCCTTAGCTTTCAAGTAGAGTTCAAACATGCGAGACGATTAATGAAAATCCTATTTGAAGGAATGTGCCCCATGTTCCAAGGGAAGAATGTACCATAGCTAAGTTCAAAGGGTTCAATTCTTTTGGTTTTGTGCAGAGGATGTTTCACACTCATGGGTGGATGCTTAGAAATGTGACTTTTTAAATCCCCTTCCTTTTGTCCAAACCATTCGAGATTGTCAACTATTGAGGTGTTTAAATTAGGAAATCTACGTTTACATATTTCAACGACAACTATCGACATCTCAAAAATTAGTCGGCCAAAGGTTTTTGAGACACCTATCAGTGGGATACTCAAGGCATTTGCAAGTTTGCCTCGCTAAAAAATGACAAAATGGTCTAGTATCTCTAAGGCTTCCTTTGATTTCTTAGATCGTTGCTTGTGCATGTGTGCTGTCGCGTGAAAACCAAATATAAACGATGGGTGGATAATGATGAGGAGTTTTGGGAAAGAAGATTTGACTCTAACAAAGGAGGATAATGTGCATATATTTATAGAACCATCCTACACTTGCAATAACTTCACTACACATGACATACAAAAAGCACATTTGTTCCATGCAAGCACTTGTACAATGTTTACATTCATCTCTAGGTTTCGGGATACGGATAGCTACCACAATCTTCAACAATTTTGAATGAGGTTGATGTGATGTGGGCACTTGGCAGTTTTGTTTCGTGTTTTCCTCGCCAAATATTTATAACATGCAAACTTGCTTTACCAAGTGCTTCAAAAATAAATGTGGTTTTCTACAAAAATCAAAGTACTTTCTATGCAAATGTATGGTGCTTTTTGGTACAAGGATGGACATGTTCTTTTCCAGTCATTTTCGTATTTAATGAAGCTCTCTTAAAAAGAGAAACTTGCAAACTTGCTCAAAATTTTAAGTAAACCCCATAGGAAGACAATATAAGTAGAGGCAAATAGTGAGGAAAGAAAACTCCCAACTCACATCAATAGAAGCACCAGAAAAATCTAAAAACCAGATAGATTTCTCAATCAGACATTAACATATCATACCAAGTAAAGAAGAGCTAGTTGTGAAGAGCGGGGAGACCATCCTAGCAACAAGTGTGGTAACAAGCCCTGATGATAGTCTAAAAGAGCACACTAGAGATACCCTTGACTGAGGTTTTCACATTATTGTTGCAATCTTTTCTTTTTTTATTGTCACAACAAAGCACGAAAGCAAGAAGCATTCAAGGTGCTTCCTACATTTTGCAACAAAGGAACCACATGGTTAAACTTTTAGAGTCTTTCAAATGCAATCTTAAAATTCTACTACATGTTGAAATTGGGAAAGAACCACTTTAGTCTAAGTCAAGAGATTTAAAAACAAATACTGTCCATTTCATAATTGAGGGCACATTGTGCTAGCAAATAGACAGCCACAACTGCTGTCAAAATCAACACTAGCAATGCAGGTTCCTGCAAAAAAACGTGTAGCTACTTCCATAACGGTTCCATCTTCATCCTTGAATACTTCACTATTTCGCTTGGAATGAATTCCCATCTTTGTCAACACTCCTTGATCGTAGAGTACTTACAATTACAGTAAGCATGGCCTCCTAGTGTTTGCATGAATTTAACATACGCTGGTTGATTGAGCTTGCAAATAAGGATAAATTTTCTCTTGTGGGTATTGAAAGCACAAATAATCTAGATGTCGCAAGGGCTTATATGGAGGAATGGCCAAGATGCAACTAAGAAACGATCACGGATATAAATTTTAGTTAGTCAATCGCCTATTTATGTAATGTTAGCCCATGGATTGGAAATCCAAGCATTATAAAGTAGATTTCAGGATGAGCCTAGAATTTCTTTTCATTCCATATAGCTCCCTGCCTAACAAAAGTGCACACATCATTGAGCTTATGAAGTGCACCTTTCACATTGTCAATATGGCACTCCCACATTTGCCATCACACTGTTGCACCATGACCTCTATTTTGGGCCCTGCAAGGGTCTAAGGGATGAACTTGATTATCTTGTGCTAATTAGGTCCATCCCACTTTTAGCAATGCATCTGGTCAAGATGACTAGTTTATTAATGAGGTTTAGGTTCAAGTTTTTGTCTCTTTGTGGACATCCTATATGTGGATCAAGGTTTTTACATGAGGGGTAGTGAATTATTTTGTCATTTAGCTTGTATGACAAGACATTTATTAAAAGCATGTGATATATTTAAATGAGGATCTCTTGCCAAAATGGCCACGTCCCCACTCATATTTAATGGTCCATCCCCTCTTTCATCTATTTTCTCTCCTCTCTTTTCTCTCCTCTACCTTTCCCCATATTCATTCACCTTCACTTACATTTTTCTCTTTTTCGTTTCCTTCCAATTTACACCTTCTGTTTCCCTTCTACACATTATCGGAAATATGTATTCGAGCTACTTTACATTTTCTCTAAATGGAGACAGTGTGATTGTGCCACCTTGTTGGAAGCAAGTACATAGTGGTGACTTGAGCAAAGATACGAGAGAAACAAAAGTTGATGCACACGAGATTTAGGGTCAGAAAAAGAATACCATAGTGATGAGAGACTACTCTCACTTCAATAAATAACCAACAACTTACGACTCTCATTTAGACCATATATGGAGCAACCTTGAAAACCCCAACAAACAAGCATGTACCTCATTCGCATACTGGAGAGACCATTCCATTGCATATGTTTGCACATAATGCACACTAACACTTACACCTACAATAACATTCCAAAAGGCATGGCCGTAGTGGGATCCCCACCTTGTTAGATAGGCAGCCTAGAGGGAAGTTTGGGTTTTCTGTTCTCCTTGAGCCACTTGTACCATTATCCACCCTTGATCTCGGATTGCTTGTAGGGTTAGAGTGTTTGCTAGAAAAAGCTAGCTTCTTCCTAGGGTCTAAAATGGTAGCAATCCCTCTGTGTACTTGATGTTGATCCATGGAAAGTGTATATAAGTTCTCTCTTGGATGATCTATATTGATTGGGATCGCGATGGAAAAAGGAATAAAGATCGCTGACACTGCTAGCCAAACGTTTGCTCATTCACAACCAAGCTTTTCATCTCTGACACTGGTGAAAACTATTGTCCCCACTTTCTACAAGGCTTGTCAACTTCTTCATACTGGCCAAGGTTGTTCTCTATGTATCCTGCACGAACAAGTGCCATCTAAGACTTCGAGGGTGTCGTTGATGAAAAAATAGGGAATTGATGCCATCCATTCTTGCAAAACAAACATCGGAGGTGATTTTAGTACAAACTTGCAAAAAACGATGCCAAACAGTGATTGCCTCCTTTAACATACTCAAACCCACCACAAACATGAGAGGTGCGATCAAGAAACCCATGATAAATGGTGTTAGAGGTGTGAGAGAGAGCCCAGCCGTACCACGAATAGAAAGTATAGATTGACAACACTGCGAAACTATTTGAAGAGCACCTTGGGCAGAAATGTTAAGATGTTGTACTCCGTAGTGGAAACATAACTAGAGAGATAATTGAGAGGTTTCACACAATGTCTGTAGGATGAAGAAAACAAGAGATAGATAGAAATCCAAGCAGAATTGAAGATCAACAACAAAGGAGTTCATACTCTCAAATTGAGAGGTATAGCAAACTCATGGGCCACTATTGTAGGATTTTCGTGATGCAGCAATGCATGGAGACAAGCATATTTGTGAGTATGGTGGGCATGATAGCTACACCATTGGTAGGGAGGAGGAGAGTGAGAGGACGACAACATCTCACGGCCTGAGGGGAAAAATTACCGTTTTGGTTGGTTCTACTACACAATAATTGATGTGGAGGATGCCTTGGTTGGCGATTTGGGCTCAATCATGTTGACATAATTCTAAACTCTAGCAAAGGAGAGACTTCAATTTCCATGATGGTTTGGCTACATGGGATCCAATTGATGGCAAAACATGTTGAAGTAAGCCATGATTTTACTGCCTACCAATGTTAAATTTCTATATGAATAAGCGTGGATGCAACAACGGAGGGCCTAGGGAGCATGATGGATCCTCTCACAGTCAAATCACTTCTATTTTGATGAAAATAAGGAGGTTCTGTGTGGCCAGCCACCCCAAAAAATCGTGCCACTTTCACCTAAGCAAGATACGATAACGTAGCAGTCCATGTTTGTTTTTGGCTATTGTTGCAAAAGTTCATTCCAAATTTCTCACGTAAATTCGAATTCTCTCTTCATCTTGCCTACTCCTATACATCAATGTTGGCATCACTCCATTAATGATTTTAGGAATTACTGATGATAAGGGATCCTTTTATTTATTTAAAGGAAATAGGCTCCCATCTTTATGTTGCTTGACCTTTGCGAGTTTATCATTCAAACGATATACTAGGCCAAAAGAAATATTCATGAATTTTGTGGCCATAGCAGGTACAAGCTATTTAAAGGAAGAGGACTAGCAATGCATCTGTGGGAGCAATTTCTCCGACTTGAATTGGGCCAACACAACCAACCCTTTTTGATAGTAGAGTCATTATAGATATTGAACTTTTTCAGGAAGCATGGCCATGGCAGGAGCGGAGAAGGTTCTTGATCTCTTCTCCTTGTGCCATACTTCATTCATTTGAACTTTTGACTTCCGTACAATGGGTTCCATCGTTTGGTTTTGTCAGAAAAATCCATTAGTAAATCTGATAGTAGTGCTGTTTAGATAAGGAAGGATATTATGTCACCTTGAGTATATTAAGACTAATGAAACTAAAAATATAACACCCGATCATCCATAGTCCTTGCTATGCTTCCTATGTTCCTTTGGGATTTGCCATCCAAAACTCTCTAGTTGGATTGTAAATTTTTTGTAACAACGCTATTTGCAAGGCCCTGATAGCGGAAGTGAGAGAGGGAGAGAGAGGGGAGTCCACACAATATAGCTACCTATACACTAACTGTATTGACAATGAACATGAAGATATACATGTGAACCCCTTAGGGTTAGGGTTAAGGTTTGCCCCTATGCCCTATGTAGATAGTGCAATTTACACTATCTTTATTACCCACTCTTACTAGGTAAGTAGAGGGTGTATGTACAAGACCTGCTTGTGAATTTCGTTTGGTGCATATGATAGCATCCAAAACTAAAAAGAAAACTAAAAGAAATCAGAGTAGTATGTGTATATATGAGCACAGTGACTATGTAGCGGAAGCATGTACAATGAGTACAACTTATGTGGTCATGTACAAGATGTGTATTTCCCCCTCTTAAGTTGTGGGTCATCCTTCGCCTTTGGCAATGAAACCCAAAAAATAGGCCAAAGGGAAGAGGAAGGAAATATGCAGAAAGTCAAGTCCACCTGGATCAAAGACTAGTCAATCGAATGATGGCTGCATGAATGACAGTGTGTGTGGTTGCATGCTGAACATGTCATGCATCACCGTGAGCCTAGTCCAGTAGTTAGGCATGAGATATGTTAGGTCCAGCCTAGGTTGGTAGATAGAGGCAGCATTGAAGGGTAGCTCTAGGCAGCCCACAAGGGCCAGCTTTGGAACTGCCCTAGCAGTCAGCAAAGGCTCATAGGTCAAAGGTTGATTGGTCAAAGTCAAAGACTAAATGGTCAAAGGTTTCTATTCAAAGTCAAAGGCTAACTAGTCAAAGACTATTGGTCAAAGCCAAAGTTTGATTAGTCAAGGTTGATTGTGTTTTTAAGTTCTCTAAATTTAGAGAAAATTCTTCTCTATGTTGGGGAAGGGGACCCTCAGTGAGTACAGAACCCAATCGATTGTCGTATCCATTTCTCCAATTCTAAAACTCTCTTTCTCTTCCTCTCTGTGGCACATGCGTATACGCCTTGCAATAAGATTTAAAAAATGTCTCGTTGCAACTAAATGATCATTAACCATTGCACGCTATCTGTAATCTTTGCCATGGATTCTATAGTCATATTGACCTCAAGAGGCGCGGAGATCGTCCCGGTAGGGAGTGAGGAAAACCTTTTGCCAAACCCTACTTCATATGGTGTATAACCAATACCCAATGAATAGGTATAATTAAGGATGGCCTGTATGAGCGAAATATAATGCTCCCACTTTGATTGCGCATCATGACAATATGATTTTAATACATCAAACACCAGCTGATAATATATCTCTGATTTCCTGTCTATCTGTGATGGAATGGGCTAGACAATGGAGCTTGGTGCCAAAATTTTCAAATAGGGGCCTTCAGACATGAGAGAGAAAGATTGAATCCCTGTCTATTATAATGGTCCATGGCAACCCTCCAAATACCCGATGAACAAGTGTGCTACATCTTCTTTCCTAGCTGTCTGATTGCAAGGAACAAGCATGCACAACTTGCTAAAGTGATCAACAATAGTTAAACATTGAGTATTGCGTGTTTGGTAAGGGCACAAGCAAACCTGGTACTTTCTTATAGGACACTTTGGCTTTTTGGTGGATTTGACATCCCTACACATAACTGTAAGCATCCTTCTGCATTTTTTGCCAATAAACATAGCGTTCTAGCATTTTCAATGTGTTGTTGATGCCTCTATGGCCACTGGTGATGATGTCATGGGCATCATGGAGAAGAGCGTGCTGCTTGTCTTTAAGTAGACATAATCTATGCTTGTAGAAAAGCCACCCATCTTGGATTGAGTAATGACCACATAAGAGAGTCGTGGTGGCTAATTGATACTGAGTGCCAAACTCGTTGAATTTGCATATTGTGCTTTTATACAATCAAGGCCTTTTCCTTGAATCTCGAGCATAGTGGCCCCTGGAACTATTTGAATGGATTCCTTCCTATCGAAAGTAGCAACGACGGGGTTAATCTTTCTAGGTATATAATTGATCATACCCAAATTGATGGAAATTTTGACTCCATCGAGACTCCTCTACCCCTCCCCTTTTTTGGCAGCCACTCTTTGGTTGAAACGTGCTTCATTGAGAGGAGGCGGTTGTCTTTCTTTCCCTTTTTACCTCTTTGCCTCTCTTTTCTGCCTCTTTCCTTTCTTGTAGAGTGGTGGTTCTTTGCCTTATCTTCGACAATATATTCTTGGCAATGATTTTGGTCTGGCCAAAGGGGCAGCACCCTCAAATCCCGTGGCCGTTAAGGTCCTCCTCTTCCTGGAAGATAAGCAACAGCTAAAAGAAGCACTTCAATCACTTTATGATAATTGGTAGGTAGGATCGTGGGTCTGAGGCGATAGGTGCATGACTAGATCTAGGTGAGCTTAGCACTAGAAGGTGACCACATTCAAGACATCACCATCTATGGTAAGGGGATCTTTTCTTTGTAACTACGCCCACCAGAGACTACCCTCACCCTTCTTGAGTAGAGCCCGATCTTCCTCCGCCCGCACATGGTGTATGTTTTCCTGTGAACCATGGATTCATGGTGGACATGGACACGACGCATCAAGTATCCCACTTTCTAGTGATGCTTCGCATATCGAGGCTCCCAATAGAGTATAGAGCCATCTTCCCATTCATAGGTCGAGCTATTAGCATGGTGATGGAGTCCCCACTAGATACATCGGTTGTAGTCGATGATGGGGTCCCTAGACTCCAACTAGTGGTGGAGCGCTCGGAGTCTCTCCCAGAGGAAATCTATCTCGAGACACTAGATGGGATGGAGCTTTGATAGTAGCACGTGGAGATCTTAGGGTCACTGGGCCAACACTGCCTTTGATGCAGTCTGATGAGGCAGTCTGATGAGGCATGAGGCATGGGATTGCACCAAAGGTCAGAGATTGTGCCTCCCTATATCTACAGAGCACTACTGGCAGCAGAGCAACCTCAGTGTGCTACCAGGTGTGCTACCAGGTAGCAGCATTAGCATCAACTACAGGAGTCTTAAACCCCTTGGGTGGAGCCATTTGAAGGAAATGGACCAAATTTGTAAAGGAAAAGAAAAAGTGAAGAAAGAAAAGCGAGCAAAATCGTAGAAAGGGATGAAGGCCAAGGAGACATTGAGGTTAGAGAGTGACACTACTTCCCATGCTTAGGGTGAGCATCCAAGGAGCACCCTCTTGGTACTCCCTCAGTCATCGAAGGGTGAGACTTCATTGGACCTGCTGTTGGAGGGCCCACAGGTGATTAGGATGCAAGGCACACAACATCAAGACAAGCAGCAGGATGCAAAATCCCTTGAGGTTCATGTGCGATTTGCCCCACTACCTAAGATAGAGGCTCAGGGACCATAGCCGCCGGTGCAGCAGAGGGGAATTGGGGGTGTAGTAGCCCCAGCGATAGCTTCATCATCCTCGACAAGTCCCCCCCCCACCAGTCTTCTCCCCTCTGCCGCCCCCCATCCTCCTTCTCACCCTTTATCCCCCCTCCTCCCCCCACTGCTGTAGCTTCTGTCACCATCCACTCCTCTGCCCCATCCCCTCCTAGTTCCTCTTTTGCTACTCAGTCTTCGTCTGCTTCTTCCACCCCCATTTCCTTACCCAAGCTGGAGGTAGCCCCTCAGCCCATGAGCAAGGGGGAAGCATGGCATTCTCTCTCCACCCCTCTCTCCTAGGCTAAGACCCCTTCCCTAGCAACAGACTAGACCGACCCATTAGACCTCTTTGACCACATTCAGAAGGGGCAGCCACTTCTTTCCACCATTGAGACCGAGACCACATCTCGGGGACATGCACTATTGAGGGAGTTTTTGAGGTTGGGCTCTAGAACTATCTCGAGGTCCTAAACGCATATCCTACAACTCTGGAGATGACTGTGTTGATTCTATAGCCCCTCAAAGGGGGCTCTATCGGCATGGTTGGCTCCCATACACATCCGTTCTGGGGACTTCACTTTGCCTCAACTGGAGAGGAGCAATGGACCTCGTTCTTGTTTGATTGCATGATAAGTGAACATATGTATTGTATGATGGAGCAGTGGATGGGCCTGCAGAGGATCAACTTGTGAATCAACCATGGTCTCTTCCATTTACTAGCTCATCTTTTAATTAGTGTGGCCAGGAGAGGGTCTGATAGTTGCAGTGATCCGCCCGCCCCCAAAGGTGGAGATTATGCATCCGCCTTACTGGTGGCTTCAATAGTGTGCTAACAAGTTCGAGGTGGATGTCTCCTTCATGATGTAGTGGGCATGGAAGATAGGCATCGAGCCAATCATGCCTTTGGTTTGTAGATGCAGAGATACTGACTACCCCCACTGCCCCCCCCCCCCGCCCCCCTAACAAAGCACAACTATCAAGCAATGGGAACATTCCACAAACTTGGCTACTGCAACAGGAATGTTCCAAGGAGGGGGAACAGGAACCAAAATGCCACATAATCAATTCCATATGGAAATATACCAAATTATGAAAAGAAAACCAGTTTTAGCATCTCTAAACTTTCTATTTCAGCTTTTGACTTGTAAAGGCACTCTTAGAAAACCTAGAAGGGGGGGATGATAGATTGGGTTGAGAGAACTTAGAAGGGGGAGAGAGTGGGTTAAGAGAAGAGGGAGAGAGTGGGTAGAAAGGGGGGCTTTTAGAGTAGGTTGAGAGAATAGGGAAAGAGCGGAGAGAAGGGGAAAAGGGTGGAGAGAAGGGGTGAAGAGAAAAGGGGGTTGAGAGGAGAGGAGGATGAAAGAGTGGAGAGGAGGAGGGGTTGAGAGGAGAGGCCCAAGGGGCTTGGAAGGGTTTGAGGTAGTGTAGGAGCTAGAGGACAAAGGAGTAGAAAACCGTGACACCAACAATGCAAGGGAAAGGCAAGTTTTATGCCAGGCTCCTGTGAAACCCTAAAACCTGAAAACACAATCCCAAAAGTGTTCTAAGAATGTCAAAATGGCATTCCTTGGCAAATACCTACCTGGGAATAGTTCGAGAATGTTTTAGGCATTCCCTACTCTTCTATATGGATCGGCATTCTGGACATTTTGGATGTTGGAACGCTATTCCGTGGTAACAAATGCCCCGAAGTCACAGGAGTCCGAGAGTTGAGACCATGGTGCAAGCTCTTGTTCACTCTCTCCTCCTCCCATGAGCTAGACTATGGTAAGTTGGAATGTGCATGGACTCCATGACTATGCACAGAGCCATCCCCAACACTTGTTACTTTGGTAAGAGTTGTAGGGGGCTGTGGTAGGATTAGTGGAGTTCCTTCTGGTCGAGGAGCACATGTTCTCGGTAGCTGACATTAGCCGCCATCATCACTTGATTTTCGAGCAAAGGCCTAGAGGTTTGGTCGTCCACACTAGGCCCCAGTGGAGGCGTCTGCATCTGGATGTCACAGGCAGTGGCTCCTTGTCTCCTGAGGTCTATGATCAGGGAGAGCTTATCATGGGATGATTAGTTTGAATGGGTCCCTAGATGAGTGAGTCTAGGATTGGCATCTTAGTAGCCTGTAGAAAATAATACCCTTTGTTTTGGAGGCACCTAATAGGGTTCCTTCAAGATGTGGACTCTTGGATTGCTGGGGGTGACTTCAATAATCTAGAGTTTGGAGAGGACAAATAAGGAGGTGCTTCTTACGCAGAGATGAGGGAGAGAGAAGTGCCTGGGAGTGGCCAATGGCAACAATCATGGAGGAGGCAGAGTTCAATAGGATCCAATGCAGCATCCTCTTTTTCTTTGGTCAAAAGAAACATGATTGTGTGTTGGAGTGTCTAGACTAGTTTTATGTTGGGGACTGGGCACTGCATAGAGGAGGCTCCACATGGATTGTGGTTGTTACCACATTGGTGGACCACTCCTAGCTGTGCTTCATCTAGAGCAACCTTGTAGAGGACTCTCCCAAAAGGGGGTTTGCATTCTAGACAACTTTCTTCAGGACAAAGAGGTGTAGTAAGCAGTTGCAGAGATTTGGCAATAGCCAGAAGGAGGGCCTATTGAGGGATGGACCTCTTGGGTGGCTAAGGCGATTCAGAGAAGTAGCACAAAGCTACAGTCCCAAGCTCTTAGACAATGACATGCTCTTTAGGAGTGGAAGAGAGCCTTGCGATGGGATTTAGCTTCCATAGAGAGACTAAAAGGGTAGGATCCGGACTCCTAGTGGTCGTTTAGTGACCACTACAAGAGCATGAGGCTTGATCTCCAAGCATGGAGGTTCAGTGGGCCAAGTTCTCATACCACTCTTTCCACGCTAGATGGGTTCATTAAGTAGGGAGATAGGATGACT
Source organism: Dipteris shenzhenensis (assembly GCF_047967505.1). Lineage (NCBI taxonomy): Eukaryota > Viridiplantae > Streptophyta > Polypodiopsida > Gleicheniales > Dipteridaceae > Dipteris > Dipteris shenzhenensis. The sequence continues at coordinate 13,464,473 of NC_141605.1, forward strand.
AGTCAGATCTTCAAGACAGCGAGGTCTAGATCAATAGGAACCCAGCTCGAGAGACTGTGAGATGAGCAACCACCGACTTCTATTGATAGCTGTTCTAGTCTGAGGAGGAGACTCCCACAGTCCTCCTAGCTTGGGAGGCAGTTTGGAATCAGGGTACGACAATGGTCCCATTGAAATTGAGTAAACAGTTAGAGGCACTGTTTACGGATGATGAGCTGTGGGAGGCCCTTAAGTCCCTCCCTCCCTAGAAGTGCACAAGAGAGTATGAATCGACTCCAGTATTCTTTTGGAGATTTTGGGGGACTTGTTACCTACCACCTTGCTGATGTGGGCTTGTCAAGATATTTTTGACTCCTGCTCACTCTTTCACTCCCTGCTCTGGGGTTGGATCTGATTGATCCCAAAGGGAGGGGACAGGTTGGACATTTGCCAATGGAGTTAGATCACCCTTTTGGATACTGCATATAATATATTAGCCAAGATACCATCTCTCTGATATCATCCACATGACACACAGACAAGCTTTGTTCAAGAGCGTAGCATCTTGGACAACATTTTCATTTTTTGGGAGGCCGTAGACTGGGGGCTAGAGAGGAGTCACATCCCCTCACTCAAAGGCTTATGATATGTTGGAGTGGTTCTTCTTGGAGAGCACTATGTGCAGACATGGGCCTCTTAGACCATTGGGTCTGTGGAATTTCAGCACTCTATGCGAGTAGCTCTAGCTAGGTGCTCATTGATGGCCATACGACCGAGGCCTTCTCTCTCTCTCCCATCGGTGTGATGGGGTCATCCCCTCGCCCCCTTCTTCTTCCTCTTCATAGACAAGGCATTAGGCTATTTCCAGTGCTTCGAGGTCATAGGGATGACCTGAATGAGGCTTTCAATCTGTTAAGAGGAGGAGATTTTGGATTCAGAGTTTGCAAATGACATGGCATTGTACATGGAGAGGCCAACAACCAGCTTGGAGGCAATCATAGGAGCTCTAGCCACCTATTTGCGAGGCCTTCGGGGGGCGGATCAACTGACTAAATTGATCAGCTTCTTCATAAGGATGGAGGAGGTCCAAGAGATCTGAGACTAGGGTGCAGACTTCGGCTTTCATTGGATCCTCCCAGGGTAGACAACAAGATACCTAGGCTGTCATGTGAAGATTGACATTTCTGTAGAGGAATAGATAGTCCCGGTTGTACAGAGCATCATGCAAAAGCTTCTATTCTAGATCTCTTCCAAGAAGGGATATTGTGGCTAATCGGGTCTCTTAGCCGGGTATGTCGCGTCCTACTAGTGTTTTCATAAGGGCTGCATGGGTCGGCTCGGGCGACTAGTCTAGAATTTTCTTTGGGCTAGTTTGGATGGCATGAGGAACACTAGGGCTAGGTTTTCTTGGTAGATAGTCATCATGTCATAGCCTCAAGGAGGCTTGGTCATCATTGATGCAAAGTAGATGTCATAGGGATGTGAATTTTGTAACCGTGACTACCTTTGGCTTGGGGGACTAGCCTAGGGGGAGCGATACTTCCTAGAAGTCCCTAGAAATGCATCCAATGCCTAGGTGAAACCACTAGGCCCAAGTGTTAGGCTAATGCTAGAAAAGAGGGGTCTAAAAGTTGGGCCCAAGAGGAGATCAATGTGTCATTGTGGTAAAGTGGGCTAGAGCTTTTAAGTGTGTCATTATAGCTTCATATCCTCTGGAAGTTTTTTGGTAGTGACATCCATCTTATGCCCTTTGCTCTTCAAAATGACATTGGCATAATCTTGTCTTTTTGGATTCTTTTTCCTTTTAAGGTCTTTGTTCTCCCACCTTGAGAAAATTTTATCTTAAGGTCTTTGTTCTCCCACCTCGAGAAAATCTTATTTTGTAAGTGCCCTTTCTGAAGGCAAGTTGAAAAGACCGGATCATATTTGCGAAGATCATCTGATCTTTTAGATTCATGAACCGTAATTCCCACTTCCATAAGGAATTCTCGCCTCAATTGGGCATCAAATTTCCCATTTTTAGCAACATAGCCTTCACAATCGTGATGGAAAAATGAATGACATTTTTGCATGGTAGTCACTGTCATTGTTATTATCCCAAGTCAAAAGCTTTCTTTCTTCAAGAGGTAAACCTCCATACACCATGCATTCCACATACTTGGAGAAGACAATATTGGGATGTTATGATCCCGAGTAAGAAGCTTTGCTTCTCCAAGGGATTGGATGTTATGATCCCAAGTAAGAAGCTTTGCTTCTCCAAGGGATAAACCTAATACACCTCACACTCCACATACAACACTATATTAGGTAATTTGGAAATTTTCTCACAATTTGGGAATTCCCAATATGGTTAAGATTTGGCCACATATTAACCCATTACTTGAAAGTGGAATCCATCTTAAACACCATACTAAGGAATCCTCCCAGTCCCACTTTCAAATAAGGGTTCAAGTTTTGGCCACATGGTCAAATCTTAACCCCTTACTTGAAAGTGGGACTTGGGAGATTCCCAAATTCTCCAATATGCTATTATACTTGAAGAAGATAGTATTTGGATTCTCCCACACTCATTGTCTTATGGTCTCTAGTGAATATGATCCACCAATGACATAATAATCATAGACCTCTGCATACTCATCTCAAAAGCTAGCATTCTTGGGACATTGCTAAGGATTTACATAACTATGAAATGCACAACAAGTGCATATGTTTTCATATTGTTTTGACTTTTAAATTCTTCACATGCAAAGCATGGGGAGCCCTAACCTCCAAAGCTCTTCTTCCAGACACTAGATCTAGAGGTGGACGATGCACCCTCTTAATAGAAACATTGTAGATCTTCCCACTGACAAGCTAATGCGGATTGATTCTCTACCTCACTTTGTTTTGTTTAGATGTGAGGACATCTGAGCTAAGTTCACAACCTATAATAATAGTTTCTCAGTAGTTTCTTTGTCCACATCTTCCCATTCATGTGAGCTAAGGCTTTCTAGTCCGTCTTTTCTTTTGCCTCTTTTGGTTAGTAGCCCCTAGTGCTTTCACTACCTTGTTACCCTGGGGGGGCCACTATGTAAAAACCCCATATAGCATGTGCAATATCACTACTATCACTACTGCCTAGATAACATCACTATCACTACTATCACTATGCTCTGGTCCCCCTCCCCATCCCTAAGGAAAAGTTAGCCACTGATTTGCGTAAGAGATACTATCACTACTGCCTAGATAACATAGCAATAGGTTGGGTGCCTAATTATCTAGGCAGTAGTGATAGTATCTCTTACGCAAATCAGTGGCTAACTTTTCCTTAGGGATGGGGAGGGGGACCAGAGCATGCCACTGAGAAACTCTACTGGGACAAAGATGAACGATCGAATATGTAGGGGGGGTAGGATGGGTGGTTGGTTAGATCTAGTATGGATCATACATGGACGATAGTTGGAGTCGGGGCTCCCTTGGGGTTACCTCATCTGGATCCCGAGGGAAGGGGGATCGAGCTAGCCCTTGTGAACAACCTGATGGACTATCTCTCTTCAACTCCCTACGTACAATGTGGCAGAAGGAACTAAAATCCATGGACCGACCTCATCGACCCCACCCCATAGGAACTACGAGATCGCCCCAGGGATGCAGAAGGCTTCCAGGGGTCACAGACTGACCATATAACCCAATTCAAGAACTGGAATGCTTTAGCGATTTGCTCTGGGTGGCGGGAAGGTTCGGAGAGGAGCAAGTAAACTACTCATTATCACGACTCGAGACTAGGGAGTCGGGAAGGGATGAGGAGGGGAAGGGGCAATAGTATTAGCTTTTGGTTGTACCATAGCTCGGGAGTCTCTGGCTAGAAGAATCCCTAGAATGGGATCTCAATTTGGCACCTTTCAATTCAAGAAGAGTTGCTCCTCAGAGAGCACGGTACAATGAAAGTTGTAGGCCGTGTTTGGGGGGGAGTCATTGTCTATCACCGACCTCCATAGTAGAATTAGTCAGGTAGGCCTGAGAGATGGTAGCTTACCCTATGGCAGATGTCAGCGGTTTGAGTCTGCTAATCTCCAGCCTAAAGGTAAGAGACAATATGGAATCAGCTTCATTTTTATATGGAGAGGGAAGCTATAAGTGATGCAACTTCGAATCTCATAGAGAGTTTGATCTTGGCTTAGGATGAACGTTGTACTTCTCTTTTTGACCAATCAATAAATACGACTCTATTTTTTTGAAGAAAAAGAGAGTCGTATTTATTGATTGGTCAAAAAAGAATAAGTACAGCTTTCAAAAAATCCTTAAACTCTTGATAGAACTCAAATTTGTACTCATGATGATAAAAATGATTTTTTTAATTGCACATTATATTATGATCTCATAAGTGAATTGCATTTCATAGATTCCAACAATATACATAATTGAATCATGAGTTTAGAGAATCCAAAAATGTAATCAAATCATTTGCTTGCATCAAATTAGCATGGTCTCTGATCAATCATGCTCTTAAATATAAATAATATCACCCTTTGGTCTAATCTTCATTTCCACACTTCCACACCTTTGCTTCTAAAGTTTTGTTTGCCCCTTCCAAAATCCATTTTGCTCAATTTTCTACCACCCATAGACTACCTTCACACTATCTTCAATCAAACTAGATCATGCGGGCCACCTTCCTAAGAGCTTGCAAGCTGTGTTGTTGTTTCAGCCTTTACTTGAAGAGGGAACTCATTGTAAGGGGGAGTAGGGAATCTTGATCACGGCTTGAGGTAGGGATGAATAGGAGTCCTCCTTTCCCATCTTTAGACAATGAAGTTTTTGGATAGCTAGAGAGCTTTACGATGACCCATCTCTCGAGGTTTCGATTAGCTTGTGGAGTTTTCAATTCCTTCATTAAAAATCCAATATTTTTTATTCTGTGCCTTTGAAGACTGTTGGCTTCAAGAAACCAAGGATTGGATTAGTGTGAAGTTGAACTAATCTTAGATTAGTGCTAATCCAAGAATAGTAGCTAGCTACACACAAACCTGATCCCAAGTGTTGGATTTCTATGCAACTTGCCACTCATCCAATATTGGGGATTGGACGAGCATGCAGTCAACACCCTCTTGGACTAAGCAAGCAATTTTGGGGTGCTTTTTCAATGAACTTGCAAAAACTTGGATTGAAAGAGATTATAACTTCCCTTTAAAAAAATAATTTGCTAAAAAGAAAAGATTTTAGAAATAGATTGACATGTAAGATTAGATTTTATAAAACAAAAATGTATCTCGTCTATTATAAATACAATGCAAGGAAATTTGCTATATTCAAACCATACATACTGTATACATCAAGGTTATAATGATTCGGTCTATATGTACATTATTCATGCCTTAAAGTTAAGGCTTATTTATAAAATCATTAGATGAGAGGAGGATGCTTCACTCAATCACAATGTCACAGCTATTGTTGATGCTACCTCTCTTGAACCTGCTTTCTCTCTTGCTCGCACTCTAGCTTCTTGTTGATGTGACCCTCGCTACATTCGTCCTCTTCTTCCTCTTCTTCTCTTGCTTGCACTCTAGATCCTTGTTGATGCGATCCTCAATACATTCCTCCTCTTCTCCTTATTTGTTCTCTTCCTCTTCCTCCTCTGACTCTAGTTTCTCCTCCTCATCCTTATCATTTTCAAAATCGCTCTTTGTTGGATTGTAGTCCCTGACCCAGGCCATGACAATGAGAACAAAGCATGGGTGGGGTTTTTAAAGAGGGAGCAATATAGGCTCATAATTTCCTAGGCAAAACATGTGGCCTAGACTTTTTTAGGCTGCATTGTGTGAAAGGTAGAAAAAGGATAAAGCAACACACTCTCTTGCATGAATAAAAATCCCCCCATTATTTTTTTATTTTACCTTGTTCAATGCACAACCTTATTTAAATATAGTATGTTTCTAAAGCACTAAGTTATTCTAATATTTTTTGGTACCTATATACTCAAGTATCCTCCAATATATATAATTAGGATACCGACCAATATGAAAAAAATAATACAATAGTTTGCCTTCTATGATTAAGCTTCCATTTTTCTTAACAAAAAGTACATGGTTGCCATAGGGACTCGTATAAAATATTACTTTCATAAAATTGAAGAAAGAATTTGTCTCAATCAAGACTTTTGAAAGCGAGTTGAAAATTATAAGAATTTCAAAATAAACCACCCTTTCATATCGTTTACTTTTCATAATCAAGGTTGATTTTACTTTGTTCTTTTACACATTTTTTATTGTTTTAAAGCATTATAACTGTAGTGAATTTTACAAAATATATTGTAAATTATAGCATTGTTCGAAAATATTCGTAAAAACTTACAATTTCAAGAGGGAATCTATAAACGGGTAACCTGCAATAGTTCTTACTTAATACACAATAGTATCACCAAAAAAGTATTCCATTTGTATCGAAAATATTTCTATTACAAGCCTTTCCATAAAAAAGAAAATTTTAATTTCTTGTATAGGTCTATTCATTATTCAATTAAAGAACAATTCTACATGGTGGCTTCCATTGGGCAATCATTGATGTAGTTTCAAGTCTTTTGTGCATGTCTTTCCCATTTAATGTGAAATGAAATTTGGAGTTCTCCAAGGTTATGCTGAAAATTCTCTAGCGTGCTTAAACCTCCAACTCTCATTGACTTCTAGAGAAGAAACATACACAAGATGCAAAATATGTCACCATTTAGCATGTCTATTTCAATCATTGTGGTGTTCTCAACCTCACAATTCAAAGCAATCCAAGTATCATGATTGTTCTTTTAACATCTATATGAATATCACATAGAAAAACTCCCACGTGTGAATTGGTACCTTGCAACTATTTCCTCCTTTGAAATTACACATCTAAACAAATGCCCTTTCAAAACAACTTCCTTTGTATCCCAACCTGGATATAGGACATTGTCCAATACTTTTTGTAACATTTATTTACAAACCCACATGGTCTTTGTGTGGTGAATTGATACCAATTTAAAGAAATAAACAAATACTGAACTCGGCATGAACTAGCTTACACTAATGGACTTTGAACCAAATGTGAATTTCATAGATGCTTGGATATTATTATTCATCCACATCCTAAAGTCATCTATAGTGAGCAAGTGAAGGATAGCCTATTCTACATTGTCAAATGTCAGAGGTGGAAGCTAATAAATGCTTCCGTAAACTCCATCTCTACGGGGCACTTGTAACTTGCATTAAAATGGTACATACCCGAATTGACCAAGAAGGCAACACCCTGCCTAGGAAACATTTAACTCTTGAATATTGCAATGGAAAGAAATGTTCATATTAGAGTCTCGAAATATTGCATGCAGAGCCAAGCAAAATCTCTCTCTCTCTCTCTCTCTCTCTCTCTCTCTCTCTCTCTCTCACACACACACACACACACACACACACACACACACACACACACAAATATACAGAACACCAAGATTAGGAAACATGCATTGAAATGAATCAAAGAAACAAGCAAGTAAGATAGATATTCACATAATGCAATAAACAATAAAGCGTAATTACAATGAGGAGGAAACATGCATTGAAATTCATCTCTCTCTCTCTCTCTCTCTCCCTCTCTCTCTCTCTCTCTCTCTCTCTCTCTCTCTCTCTCTCTCTCTTTCCATCCACACCATATCCTGTTAGATGCTAGAACACATAGATTGAGCAAATAGACATTCAAATGAATCAAAGAAACAAGCAATAAGATAAATATCAACATAATATAATAATCAATAGATTGTACTCACAATGAAGAGGAAAGCGAGCTCCAACATCAAAAGTATTCAAGCACAAATCTCATGCCATGTACACATGTTGAACCCTTGCCCTCAAGCCCTTTCATGTATTTTCAAAACAAAGAATACATCCTTTCCAATTCTTCAACTTGTTCCCTTGATCCTTTCTAGGAACCTTGTGTGGAACTATTGCAGAGGGTTGCATCGTAGCCAATGACATAACCTTGAACTCTTGAGGAGTCCACACACCACTTTCATCCCTCACAAAGTGGCAAACACAAGATACAATAGACGTTCTTAATTTTGTTGAAGGGAAATGCTTTACCATTGTGAATGGAGTAGGTATGGTTTTGTTGATGGGGAATGCTTGACCATTGTGGAATGGAGTAGGTGTTGCATCTTGGGCACACTTTGAAACAGGAGAGAGTGTAGTTTTCACCTTGGAAAGTGGCTTGGGTGCATGGGAGCAGTTTGAGAGGTCTTTGGGGAGATTTTTGGGTGTTTTTGGAAACTTTTTTTAAAGTTCAACTTTTTTTTTTTTTTTGGGGGGGGGGGGGGTCCATGAGACTCAAATGGTGGGCTGAAGGGAATAAATATTAAGGCTAATGGTGGGGCACAAAAAACAAGGTGCATGTGGGAGTGAGGACCAAGTTGCCATACTAGTTTTAGGGTGATAGGCCTATCCATCGATCTGAGACCAAGGATGGTTTCACTCATATGTTAAATGCTGGAGCTTCCTCATTGGTGGATTTTAAAACTTTGTATTAGAGAAAAGATTACTCCCTAATCAAAAGGGCCCATTTTGACTCCAGAATTCCCCTAATGAATAGATCTCCCCATCAATCAGAGGCCTCTAGATTGGTTTCCTCCAATTATTGGAGCCTCCTTATTGGTGGGTTTCTAATTTTTGTATTAGGCCTAAAATTAAGTTCCCTAATGAAAGGGCCCTTTTTGAGTCTAAATTTCCCTAATGTCTCACTAGTGATATGGGCATTCATTGGCTATAGGACATTCTTCATGAAGCACAACAAAATGCAATAGATCTTGCTTTCTCCCCAATGATATGGACATTCATTTGCTACTACAAGGCACTCTTTAGGAAGACCAATCAATGAGAAGAAAGTAACCGATCGAGAGTGGGAGATAGAAATGGAATACCATTGGCACGTAAGTGACCTCTTGATTTATGAAAATACCTACCATTATTATGCAAAATTCAACCCTAACACTTTCACGGATCATGCATTTTGAGTTTTGACTTTATCTTCTTGAGTTTTATTTTCTTTTAGTATAAAAAATATAGTGCACTAATATGGTTGCTAGGCAACATAGGGTAACACTTTCATGTGGAACACATCAATTCAGAGAGCACAACCTTTTAATGTGCATCAAGGATAGCTTCATTGAAGATAATTAAGCAAGATGAGGGTATGCATATCTTATTGCAACATGAAATTATTGCAGGGCTATATAAGATATCTTAGAAGTTTCAAAGTTATACATTTCACTACTAGAATCATTATTGATGTGATCCAATTTCAAATGATTTATAATGGCCCTAATGCCACATTGAAGGAAAGTCGATGAGAGTGGATTTTTGGCTTGCATATTTTACCAAGTTTTGGTACTTTTATTTTGTACCAAGAAATGCATGAAGAGGGGAGTACATCTGGTTCAAAAAGATCTTAAAAGATCTTTCCTTTTTTAATAGTTTTTTTAAATGTGTCAATATCATAGGTGGGATGGTGGTACACGATCAAAGTTTCTAGTTGTAGTAATCTAATATCTGATGAAATAGATAAAAACATGGAGATTTCCAATGGTATCTATGATGCGAGAGATAATGGAAAGAATGTTGATGAAGATGGCCTTACCTGAACAACTTGTGGATGTGTGGTCACTATAACTTTTATCTAGGTTATCTAGATACATTATTCAAGGCAACAGGCTAGGGAATCAATGATATTGAATGTATATTCCCTAATTTGTTGTTAAGTTGATGTCCTTATCTAGCTTTCTACACAAGCGTATGCCATCTCCAAGACCAAAAGCCACATTATTCAAGGAACATACTGCTAGTGTAATGTGCCTCTAGGTGGACCCTTGGACAAAAGTGCATCGATGTGGACCCTTGACTATAGTAGAGCCACATGTTGTTCAAGGACATCTTATGCCTTATTCATCATAGTGTGTAGTCTACGGTTTGTGGAATCCTTGTTGAGGGTCATGGTCCAGTATTAAAGGAATGGACTAGGATATTGGCTATAAAGGTGTACTCCCCATGACCATTGAGTATAGTAGAGCCACTTCTTGTTCAAGGACTACTTTTGCATAATTGATCATAGTGCATAGTCAAGGGTGTGTGAAATCCTTATCGAGGGTCATGCTCCATTATTCAAGGGATAGACTAGGTCCCATTGACACTAAATTTCTATTCCCTGTATTATTCATGGAATGGACAACCAATATAATGTGGCTCTAGGTGGACGCATAGATAAAAGGTTCATTGATCACAACACTTGACTACAGTAGAGCCACATGTTGTTGAAGGATGGTTATTGCATTATTGTCACAATGTGTAGTATAGGGTGAGTGGAATCCTTGTGAAGGGTCATAGTGCATAATGTGGAATCTTTGACATGCCTTTCCTAGGTAGTTGTCCATGCAAGAAAATGTATGTGCAAGATTGATTGAGGAAATGGACAACCAATAAGGGAGTAATCATTTGTCCTTTTTTGGGGGGGGGGGACTCTCCATGGAATTTGGAGCCTAGTGGTGACATTGGCAAGATAAAAAATGGATGTTTCATGGAGTGGGGTGGCATGGGCAATGCATATATATGATATATATATATATATATATAATTCTAGATATTTTTTTTCAGCATAGATTATGAAATATAGTTGTGTCACTTTCTCTTTAAATTGTTTTGCCATGTGTCTCCACGATATGTAATTTGAAAACTATTTTTAAATGGCACACTAATCCAACATCTCTACATTTCAAATTCAATTTTTGGATTCATGAAGTTTAAACTCTTCTCATTTCTTCATAACTCTTTCCACACACATCGAAATTCTTGCACCTTCACTTTTCACATTTTAAAATCTTGACTTCTCCTCTTTAAAGCATCAATTCTAAGGCATCTAGCAAATTTACAAGTTTAAAATCATGGGGCCCTATACTTAGCTACCCATGGAAACAGCCATTATTCAAAGTCTGCTCCTTACACATAGGATGCACAAAACCCTCAAGGGCTCTGCAATGCGAGAAATTACTACAACAACACACTGACACACATTGGCTCAAGTGCACCTCAATGCAATGAAAAAGAAGCAATATAGATATATGTACATATAGACATATACATATACATATATGTGTGTGTGTGTAATGTATAGATATATATATATTTTGTGTGTGTATATAGATGCTCTATGCACACAAGGCATGCCACAAGCACCTCACCTCACTGCACTGAAGATGAAGCAGCTTGGCCTCATGCTTCTCCTATTACTTGTATTACAGAATGCATCATCCGCCACTCTCACGTCGCATGCCGCATGCAGCCATGCTGATCTGCCAGCACTGCTCGCCATCCGCCATGCCCTCTCCCCCCTCCTCAACCGATTCTGGCCCTTGTTACACTCTTCTTCTTCCCAACACCAGCCGCTTCCCAATTGCTGCCTCTGGCAAGGCATCCAATGTGACGCCCTCCACCGAGTAACTTCCCTCAATCTCACCTTCATCGGCCTCGCTATCAGTACTCCTATAACTGCTACTGGCCTTGTTGTCTTGATCTCTTCCGCTTGTTCCCTCGCCAGTCTGGAAACTCTGCAAATCGACTACCTGGGCTCTCCCTCCCCCTCGACTTCCCAGGTTGAAGTTGCTATAGCTAGTTGCTTGTGCTCCCTCTCTAACCTCACCTACGTCTCCGCACAAACTTGCTCCCTCGCCGGTGAATTGCCCCCTTGCTTCTTCTTCAACCTCACTCGCCTTCACCACCTCGACCTCTCCTACAACCAATTCTATGGCTCTCTCCCACCAAACCTTACACAATCCCTTTCTCATTTGCAATATCTGGACCTTAGTGGGAACGCAATTACAGGTCGGATTCCATCCACTATCGGTTCACTCTCGCATCTCGTCTTCCTCGGCTTGCAGGGCAACTCCCTCACGGGCCACCTGCCACTGTCTCTTTGCTCACTATCCTTGTTGGAAGTGTTGCTTCTCGGGGAAATGACCTTCATTCCCAGCAAGCTGCCTTCCTGCCTTGACTCCCTGGTCAGACTGCGTTTTCTAGATCTCCGCGAGTCGGGCTTCAAGGGTCGTATCCCTTCATCTTTGGGACGTGTATCCAGCCTCCAATATCTTTTCCTTCAAAGCAACAACCTCATTGGTAATATCCCACCTACGTTTTCTAACCTCTCCAACCTGCTCTTGCTAGACCTCTCTGATAATCAGCTTGTTCTCGGCAGTATACCCATGTGGCTTTTCACCCTTCCTTTAAGAGCCGTTTACTTACGATCCTGCTTCCTCACGGGCACCATTGCAACTTCATTTGCCAACCTCACCTCTCTGACGGTTCTAGATTTGTCCAACAATAACCTCACCGGTTACGTGCCGGATGCTCTTTTTCACTCTCTTATTGGAACGTCTCCATATCTTCACCAGCTGGACCTAAGCTCCAACTCGTTGGCTGGTTCTTTTCCAGCCCATGTCCTTACTAACGGCAGCATCCTTGCTTATCTCAATCTTGCGTCAAATCATTTTACAGGACCTCTCAGAACCACGGAAGTCTTTTCTTGCAGCAACTTATGGAACTTGGATTTGTCCTTTAACGTTTTCTCTGGCACAATTACACGCGTATTCGAGAATTGCACAGCACTTTGGAGCCTTTCTCTTGGATACAATAACTTCGCGGGAGCGCTTCCGGAAAAGTTGTCGACATCACTTTATTTCCTTTCCCTCGAAAATAACTTTTTCACAGGCACTGTACCTCAGTCCATAGCCAACTGCTCGCAATTAGGATTCCTCAACCTGACTGTGAACAAGCTCTCTGGTGAATTAAACCCTTGGCTACCAAAGCTGTCGTCTGCCACCTATTTCGCTGTTCTAGCCCTTGGGTCCAACCATCTTAAGGGAAACATTCCTGATTTTACAAATGGAAGTGCTTTCGGCAAACTTCGCTTTATTGATCTGTCACGCAACCGACTTTCCGGCAGCATCCCTCACTTCAATTTGCCGATTCTTTCTAGGCCTGCTTCTAGCATAGGTTTTTCGCTATCAAATCCTTCCAGCACTTTTCCGCAATTCTTTGACCTACTAACTGTGAACTTCTCTCTCGGAAGTGTGGATGTTCAAGGACACCGTTTCCGAAAAGTAAACATGCATCTTTCAGCCTTGGACTTGTCGGGGAATGTTCTTTCTGGCAACCTGCCTCTTCAGCTCGGAGAACTAGCTGCTGTTCAGCTTATCAAATTCTCAGACAACCGTCTCAGTGGTGCCATTCCCCCAGCCTTGGGAAATCTCACCCAGCTTCAGCTCTTGGATCTGTCGGACAATCGTTTCTCTGGTGCTCTTCCCAACTCACTTGGAAACTGCTCCAGCTTGGCTGTTCTCGATCTAGGAAACAACCATTTATCACGGACGTTGATACCTGATCTGAGTAAAATGACAAAACTGCACATAATGATTGTTTCAAACAACCATTTGCATGGAGCTATACCGCAATGGATCTTCAATTTTTCGGAAACACTCCAGGTGATTCACCTCTCCAGCAACCAATTCACAGGCAGTCTTCCACATGTCTTCGGCCTCCCGGCTTTCCGGAATTCGACCGCTTCCAACCTGACGGGTTCCCAAAGTCTCTATCTCCGCAACTTACAGATTTTTGAGAAAGGCAATGTTTTACCGTACTTTCATCTTATTGCGGGGATGGCATCGTTGGATCTGTCGAGAAATCAACTGAGCGGCGAGATCCCTTCTGATCTAGGATCCTTGATTGGCATGCGGTACCTCAACCTTTCCAATAATGGTCTACGTGGTAATATTCCTGCAAATTTTGGCCACTTGTCGAATCTAGAGACTTTGGATCTTTCAAATAACGGCTTAGATGGCGATATCCCGTCCAGTCTAACCACAATGTATGCACTTAATAATTTCAATGTCTCTAATAACCATCTCTCGGGAAAGATACCAGAAGGAAATCAATTCGCTACGTTCACAAATGCCTCGTATCTGGGCAACCCTGGATTGTGCGGTTCGCCATTACCGGCTTGCAATTCGAGTGGGAAGGGCAATACATCCGAGGGCTCCGACACAATTGGGAAGGGGCTGAGCAGGCATGTGGCATTCGTGCTTGCCATCGCCTCTGGGGGTGTAGTTTTTCTCATAATTACAATTGCAATCGTCGGAGCTTGTTTTTGGAGATCAGAACTACGACGGCAAAGCGGGGTATCAGGTTTAGGTGCTTTGCGAGAGGAACACTTACATTTGACGGAAGCAGAACTCTGGAATGCGACAAACGGGTTCAGTGAAGGTAACATCATAGGGATCGGGGGTTCCAGCATAGTACACAAGGGAATTATGCCAAATGGCAAACCTATTGCTGTCAAGACCCTGACGGGTTCGGTGGATGATGATAGAATCAAGAGGTTCTTCCTTGCAGAATGTCGGACACTGGGTAAAGTTCGTCACAGAAATTTGGTGAAAATATTAGGTGGTGTTCTCAGTTCTGCCAGGAAGGCACTGATATTGGAATACATTCCCAATGGAAACTTAGATGAGCACTTGCACGAGAAGGAGACTTGTGAGCTGGATTGGTCGACAAGGATCAACATAGCAGTGGGCATTGCACAAGCCATGAGCTACTTACACCATGACTGCGGGAGTGATCCAATCTTGCATCACGATCTCAAACCGAGCAACGTTTTGCTGAATGAAAGCATGGAACCATTTGTATGCGACTTTGGAATTTCAAGGTTTTGCAGCTCAATAAGTGCCTCCCTAACGACGTCATCTGTGTTGAGAGGTTCGATCGGCTACATGGCCCCTGGTAAGCTATATAATTCTATGCTTGTCTACTGAGAAGCAGCTCTGATTAATTATATAGTTGTCCAATATATAAGGTTTATGCGTAGTGTTTCGCTCTTCAAAAGCACGATGTTGCCACCCTCTCACCAAAATGTACTGGTTGTATTCCACAGAATGCGCCAACCCCGTTCGAGTAACTCCTAAAGCAGATGTGTACAGCTATGGTGTGTTGATCTTGGAGATGTTATCAGGCCATCGGCCGACAAGCAACATGTTTAGTGGTGGAGAAACTCTAGTAACATGGGCACGCTCTGCTATTTCACAAGGGCAGCCATTGGAGGCAGTAGACCGCACAATGAGGTCTGAAGCTTCAGGTGGAAGAGCGAATAATATGGAAGAAAAGATAGGTTTGCTCTTAAGGCTTGGTCTTCGATGCTGCGAAGGGTCTCCGAACGATAGGCCTTCCATGAGGGAGGTGGTGGAGTGGCTTTTGCGGGTTAAAGACTTGCAAATCTCCTTAAACTCAATATCCGACTGCTACCGAATTGAATCTCAAAACCACATTCGAGCCTAGCCAAGTGATGAACTTGTACATTTAGCATACCCTAAGAATATAATTTTCACTATGTTTTGATGAAGAGGTGACAATCTGTAACTAATTGATGGTATATGAAGTTGAAAACTATTTCAAAGTCATGTTCTTGGGTACACCAGCGTACAATTCTAAGTAGACAAACCTTTGGCATTCAAGGAGTTGCATTTTCCTAGGGCACATGTAAAAATCAATAACTAATTGATGGTATATGAAGTTGAAAACTATTTCAAAGTCATGTTATCGCATACACTAGTGAACACTTCTAAGTAGACAAACCTTTGTCATTCAAGGAGTTGCATTTCCCTAGGGCACATGTAAAATCATTGCATGTCATGTGTACCAAGCATGTAGTCTCTATGTTGCAATAGATAATCTGAGGTAAGCTTTTGCATTGTTTTAAAAATTCGAGGGGGGATGGGCATCCAGTATATATAAACGCTATGTACCATATGCATGCAAGGTCTATTTTTTAAATTCCTTATTTGTGTCTTCTTCAACAATAAAATGCACTCTTTTTCCATTCAAATTTTAAATTCTCCACAAGAATCTTTCTTATAGTACTCTTTTGTAATTGAAAATGAGAGAAAAAATTGATTTAATATATCCTTCAGATGAACTTACGTGATAGCCACCCCCTGAGTTTTTAAAAAAACTCAAATGTACTATTTTTCAAAATATTAGGATGCACCAAACAATTCCCATCAAAATATTACATAATATAGATGCTACGAGGTGTAATATGCCTTCTTTGTTGTTGAATTATATTTGTTAATGGCTATATAGATGCAGAATGGGGCAATAGTTCCTCTTATCAAAGGTTTACAAACCACTACTAACTATGCTTTTATATTTCCTTTGATCAAAGGTTTACAAACAACTAATGACTATGCTTTTATAGTTGGAAGAGCAGTGATACATTGGAACAATAAAAAGTAATCCATAGTTGCATTAGTAAAGAAACTCAATATAGAGGAGTTGTAATCGATGCATGTGAAGGAGTACGGTTTAAAAAAAGTTTAGCTAATTTGGCTAGGCAAGGTAGTGATATATTGTGATGACAATATGAGTAGCATAGAATTAGCAAAGAATCAAAATTTTAATGCAAAATGCAAACACTTAGAGATCCATTATCATTTGCGATCAAGGAGAAATTCTTGGATTTATTTGTAGCACGTGAGATTGAGGAGCAAGTTGCTAACATCTTTACGAAGCCACTTACATGAGCAAGGTCTATTTTTTAAATCCCTTATTTTTGTCTTCTTCAACAATAAAATGCACACTTTTTCCATTCAAATTTTAAAAATTTCCCAAGAATCTTTCTTATAGCACTTTTTGTAATTGAAAATGTGATAAAAAATAAATTTAATATATCCTTCTAATGAACTCACATGATTAGCATCTCCCTACTTTTAGAAAAACACTCAAATGTCTCATTTTTCAAAATATTAGGATGCACTAAACAATTCCCATCAATGTATTACATAATATAAAATGCTACGAGGCATAATATGCCTTCTTTGTTGTTGTATTATATTTCTTAATGGCTATATAGATGCAGATTAGGGCAATAGTTCCTCTAATTAAAGATCTACAAACTACTATTGACTATGCTTTTATAGCTGGAAGAGCAATGATAAGTTTGAACAATAAAAAGTAATCCATAGTTGCATTAGTAAAGAAGCTCAATATAGAGGAGGAGTTATAATTGATGCATGTGAAGGAGTAGGGTTAAAAAAAAAATTAGTCAATTTGGCTAGGCAAGGTAGTGATATATTGTGATGACAAGGTGAGTAGCATAGAATTGGCAAAGAATCAAAAATTTAAGGCTAAACTCAAACATTTAGAGGTCCATTATCGTTTGTGATCAAGGACAGATTCTTGGATTTATTTGTAGCATAAGAGATTGAGGAGCAAGTTGCTAACATCTTTACAAAGCCACTTACATGAGCAAATTTTTGTAAACGACAATAGTTGGGCTTCTTTTTCCCTATGCTCCAAACCATATCTTAGCCCCTTTGATTTGATCCCCTTTATTTTATATTTTGGATGGGTTGGCACAATGATGCTTTGCCACCTCAATCCCTCCCCTCCTAATATTTTATGTACCTTGGCCCATGGTGACTCATGGATCTTGTCCTCCCAAATTATTTATATTATTGGACCATTGACTAGCTTCCCTCTCTTTAAATGTGGGTGAGGTGGAGGTATGACCTATTCAAGATGCTCCTCCATCTCATCACATTTATGCATATTATAATGCACACACTTTAACCTATATGCATAATTCAAAAGATGCTTGCCTACATGGAGGGTGGTACATGGAGCTCCTTGCCACCTCAACCATAGGGCCATGGTCATGTAATATTCTATGAAACTAATGCCACACATGCATTCACACACTTACTTATTACATTTACAAGAGTTCATTTTTTTTAGGTAACACCACCATGGAATCCCATATCTAAAAGTAACTTCTCGGCCTGGGAAATACAATGTGCCGACAATTCAGTGGGGATCAAAGTCCAAGCATAAACAAGATGCAAGCATAACAACTTGTCAAGTATGCGTAGTTCTGCATGTAGGGTACATATATGTACTCTCTCTAGCGAGATGGGCAAGATGGGATACCACTTTGAATCTTTCTTGTCATGATCAGGGGCTAGATGTTGGTCATAAGAGAGAATGCCATTCTCCCATTGCAAGCCTCCCTTTTGGGTCTTCTGGAAAGACATGCAATAAAGGCATGTGAGTTTGGCAGAGGCTCCTGTGTCACAACCAAACAAGCACTTCAATGTTTTCAAGTCACCGGCAAGATGACTTGAAATGTGCCATGGCCATCCACCACCGGTGTTTGCCCTTCCTCTTGCCTTTTAATAATCTCTGCTATGCCAGCTCTTTGAAAAAACCACTTCAATGTCTCATGGCACTCTTTTGGAGTTTCAAAAGTTGCGAGCCACCATATGTCTCTCTCCGATTGCACCGAGAAGTCTTGTACTACTTCCTCATCCCCTTGAGCAAACTGCAAGGCTTTGTTCATGAGGCAAATGCTCACCCGCTCAAGGTTGTGTTCTTTAACCAATTGAGCTTCATCCATTTTGATAACGAACACCAACTTGCCAAGACAATCTATGCAAAAGACAGAACTAACAAGGGCAACGTAAATTGCTAATGGTACAAGAGAAGCACAATAAAAAAACCTTGGTATATCCAATGTATTATGGAGATCAACATACCGTTTTGCTTTTGTCCATAGAATCTGACCATTGCCTTTTGGAGTTGCTCAGGCATTGTAATCTTGACTTTCTTTCCATGCAATATATAAGCAGTTTCCTATCTCAGCTCTTCGCATTCTTGGTGTTGATTTATGCAATATATATGTAGTTTCCTATCTTAGTTATTTGAAAACATTAGTCTTAATTCCTGATTTATTGTCACATTTTCCAGTATCACAGCTTTTATGCATAAGTAGGAGTTGTGACAGAATAAAAATATATTCAAAAAGGCTTGAAAGAGACAAAAAAAAGGCAAACCCGCCACGGCGCGACCAGACCTATTCCACCAGCATTGGAGTTGGTTTGGTTGCGCCGTGGCGGAATATGATTTTTTAGGGTACAACAAACTATTTTAAGCATTCTTCATGTAAAATATATCAGCTTTCTTTTCAGGCAATATATTTTCAATTTACAATCTCAATTATTTACACTCATTGCTGTTGTTCAATGATTTTTTGTCAAAATTTCAAGTATCATAGTTTTTATGCATAACTAGTTGTGATAGAATAAAAAAATGTTCACCAAGGGAAAAAGACGCAAAAACATGCAAACCTGCCATGATGCGACCAGACCCATTCCATCAGTATTGGAATGGGTTTGGTTGCGCCGTGCCGGGTTTTGATTTTTCTGGGTACAAAAAACTATTTTTAGCATTCTTCATGTAAAATAGATCAGCCTTCTTTTCATGCAATATATTTTCAATTTCCAATCTCAGTTTTCTAAAGGTACAATAAACTATTTTTAGCATTCTTCATGTAATATAAATCACCTTTCTTTTCATGCAATATATTTTCAATTTTCAATCTTAGTTATTTTCACTCACTGGTATTGATCAATGATTTTTTGTAAAAATTTCAAGTATCATAGTTTCTGTGCATAACTAGGAGTAATTTTCATTGGCAGAGTAAAAAAAATTAGATAGGACTTAAAGCACACAAGTACAAACATTGATACAAAGTATTCAATACAACATAGTTTCCATTGAACAAGAATATACATTGCAAGAGTATCCTTTACAAGAATGTTTCTATTACAAAATAGTATCCATTACAAAAGATATACATTGGACTACAATCTGTCCTTGTGCTTCATGGCAATGGCAATTATTTCCTTGGATTTCACTAATAATCTCCTATCCCAAAAATTAGATGTGAGGGCTTCGCAACTTCCGTCGGTGCCTAGCACTTTTGCACTTACTATTAATGCCATCCCATGAATATTGGCAACAAATGCATTCAGGGCTGCTGCTCGATGCACTAGAATAACTTTGTCTGCATTCCGGTTAATATTGGAATGCCCTATCACCCGTGAAAGGGCTTTGCACTTTAGCAGCTCTGATTTTCCTCTCGGGAAAGACTTGCTATGAAGCACAACTATCTGGCCAAGTACTTGGCCAAGATAGCATGCCAGTGCTGCATCATGACCAAACACAGTTCGTGTTTGGTCTCTCCGAGCACAAAACTCGTCCACTTCCACCACTTCCTATGGCAATGTAATAACATTCAATTAGCAAACCAAAAGAAATGGTGTAAGCTAGAAGATATCACAAGAATGATTCAATTATACTCACTGTATCAGCTTGGTCCCGATCCATAGCCTCCTCTTGGGCGATGTTGATGGAACCTTGGAATGAGGCATGGGGTTCGGCTGATTGAGGAGGGGGTGTGGGGATAGCATCTAGCAAGGCATGGTAGATAGTTGTGTCTGTGGATTTCATGATCGCCAGCATTGTAGCAAGGTATTCTTCAAGGGATTGCTCTGAATAATCCAACATACCAGGCTCCTCCACGCTGGTGTCCACATCAAACCCACATAACACACCAAGTGTCTCATCCTCACGTAAGTTGAAAAGTGTTTCAATGTCGTGGAGGAAGAGGTACTGTTGACCTTCCACTATGAGGGGAGGAAGGCTCCATATGTCCATCGAAGGGATATCAGGGGGGGTTCCTGATGTGGAAGCCTCATTGGTGGAACGAGCTTGCCCCTCGGAAGCATGCAGTAGTAGCTGCAGTGCTTGGGATGCTTCCTCCTCCTCTCTTTGCATATCAACTGGCAGCTCCTCAAAGAAGGCATAGTCCTCTGCAGGGACATGTAAGGTAGTAGCAGTAGTGGGAGGTTTTGAGGATGAACCTTCCTCATCCATGTGTCCCTCCTGGAGCAGGAAAATGAAAGTCATTTTCTAGGAAAGGAATTTTGTGCCTGTACTTCCTACAATTCCTAGATCTATGTGGACATCAGGGTCCACAACCCTAAACCCATGTTCAAGGAGTTGCACACAGAAACGTTGCAACTGCTTCTCAAACCGAGAGTCATAATCATGGATGAACAAAAGGTAGTCAATGGGAACCCATCTCTTTGCAGACTCATCAAGCTAGTATGCAAAATCCTTGAAATGAGTCTGCATGTAGAGGATGAGCTCCTCAAAGTCCTCCCTAGCTCCCATGTATGTGCTGAGCACATCCAAGGTCTTGTCAAAGACCTTGAAGAGCTCATCCTCCCTATGGCTGAGTGGGGTCCGAGAGAGGAACTCATTGAAGGCAAGCCTTGCAGAGTCCATAGTCAAGAGGGTAATAGAATGTGTGAAGAAAGTGAGTAGTTGGATGGAGTAGTTGGATGAAGATGAGTGGAGGCTGTGGAAGGTGAAAAGGTAAAGTGAGGATCAATAGTATGAAGGCTCGTTTATATGTATACCATTTCTTTAAAAAGAATTCAAAAAAAAAACTATTATAAAAATTAATTCTCATAACCAATGCAAAGAACAAAGTGGAAAGAGACAATTTGAATTGACTTTCAAGAGAGTAAATCCATTGTTCAATTATATTGATACATTATCTCCCCACAAAATGACTTGTGATCTGCAATTTTGCAGGAGGGATGAATTTCTCACTACATAAGCACTTCTCTTGGCGCTTAGGCACCCTTCTACCATCCAGCAAAAAGATAAAAGACTCGAAAAGGCCTTCCATGACCAGAAGGTGTTCCCGCACGTCCTTGAGTGTCCATTGTGAGGTAACATTCACATACTTCAAATCTTCACGATCAAGTTCAATAGATAAAGTCACATCGGTGTCTTCTGCATTGGAATCAAGGAGTAACCAAGTGTCACCTGTCTTTTTCCAACGCCTATATTGGAATGCCAAATAGAATACTTGCCGTGCGATGTGATATCTTGCCACAACACTGTCTTTGATGCATAACACCGAAACAGATCACCATTCTGTTGACCTGTCCTTAAATCCCAATTCTTACCAAGCAAATCCTCAAGCACATTTGCATCAACATTCTGACAAGTCCACATAGTAGCACTTCTATGCATTCGGACAGTTTTAAAACATTGAGCGAAAATGTGTAAAGGCATAAACCAAGATAACCTGGACCATTTGGATCCAAATGTGAACTTCATTGCCATGGCCATATCTTTTATGATCTTTTCCTTGAAAGATGTCAATGTCTTGGCATCCTCCATGCCACAGTGAATCTCGTCCAGGTGTGGTGCTACAATGGATTCAAGATGGCCAAACGATGCTTTTCTTTTGGAAGTAATGTAACGTGCATTGTACCAATACATATTTCTCTGTCGCAAAGATGAGGAGGACTCTCCATCATGCAAGAGCTTGCCTATATTTTCATGAACCACATCAAACTTTCCAATGAATGCCTCAAGTGGTTGCCATTCTTCGTAGTCTGAACGGAATATATATGTCATGGGAAAACAAGCCATCCAAAGTGAAGAGACAGAAGATCAAACTAATAAAAACACACTTACAGAAGAGACAGAAGATCAAACTAATAAAAACATACTTACAATGCAAAGGTATTTGTCTTTGATTTGTTGATGGGGGCAATAACATGTCCTTTGCCATGTACACATGTTGCACCTTTGCAAGCCATCCCTTCTTCCCCAACTTGAATTTCAAGATGCGTCTCTTCCACTCATGTAAGAGGTCACCTCTCTTGTTCTTTGGAAGCCTATGTGGACCTTTGGCAGATCCTTTCATGATTATCCAAGTCATCGCCTGCATCTTTGGTGTTGTGGAGCACAACTAAGGCCACCATGTTGGATGGCCGAGTGGAGTTTCCCCTCACCATGATTGCAGGGCAACTGTACGTTAGAAGGAAGAGCAGTGGCAACAGAGAGGTGATCCTATGGAGAAACAAGTCTAGCAAAGAGATGGTTGAGGAGTGATGATGAGGAGCAGAAGCAGCAATAGCAGCAAGAGAGGGGCATGCAAGAGGGGTGTGGATGAGGGGAGGAGTAGAAGCAGCTGCAGTGGGAAGCGTAGGAAGAGGGACACCCAGGAGAGGGGCAGAGTTGCAGGAATGGAAGGCAGAACTACAGCAGGATGGAGGGGAGATGTGGAAAGGGATCCAAAAGTTCAAAATGTGGAGGGAAAGGCTGGCACTTGCAACCTCTTGAATGTTAAGTGGGTATTAACAGAGGAAGGTACACATGGGAGGAGGGTTAAACATGGGTTAGAGGGGAGTGGGTTGGGTTCTAGTGGGCCATTGTGTAAGACACACAACCAATGGGGAGAAGGAGAGGGTCCCATGTGTAAGAGGTCTAGCCAATAGAGGCTGCCTGCACCTTCCACCTCGACATGGCATTGCCCCACTAAAAGGAGCACTCTCATTGGTACACCTCAAATCCTCCCTAATCCCATGAAATTAGGAACACTAATTGGAGGCCCTTTTGAGACCTCACTTCTCCCCTAATGAAAGTCGATGAGAGTGGATTTTTGGCTTACATATTTCACCAAGTTTTGGTACTTTTATTTTCTACCAAGAAATGCATGAAGAGGGAATACATAAGGTTCAAAAAGATCTTACCTTTTTTAATAGTTTTTAAAAATGTGTCAATATCATAGGTAGGATGGTGGTACATGATCAAAGTTTCTAGTTGTAGTAATCTAATATTTGATGATGTAGATAAAAACATGGAGATTTCCAATGGTACCTACAATGCGAGAGATAAAGATGGCCTTACCCAAACAATTTGTGGATGTGTGATCACTATAACTTTCAAGGTTATCTAGACACATTATTCAAGGCAATAGACTAGGGAATCAATGATATTGAATGTCTATTTCCTAATTTGTTGTTAAGTTGATTTCCTTATCTAGCTTTCTACACAAGCGTATGCCATCTCCAAGACCAAAAGCCACATTATTGAAGGAACATACAACTAGTGTATTGTGCCTCTAGGTGGACCCTTGGACAAAAGTGGATTGATGACCCTTGACTATAGTAGAGCCACATCTTTATATTACTTAAGGAGAACTCTCACCTAGCTACCACATGGCATGCAAAGACAGCCTTCTTTTTTCTCACGTGAGTGCACTCTCTTTGGCTTGAACTAGAGTCTTTTTTCCACCCTCCCCCCCTCTCTCTCTTTCTCCTTCCTACTCTCCTATGGTGATGCATACCTAGGGGAGCGAATGCTTCAAGGAGAACAAATATCTCATTTTTTTAAAATTAATTAATTATTATTTGTTAATATATATTTTTATTAAATAATATTTTTATTTAAAAAATCATGCATATACACACAAGCATAGACTTATATTTATTCAAATGTTGGGTAGTCACACACATCATTGCTCATGCATAACACACACACACGAGTGTCACATATGCACATACACACGAGTGTACACATATGAACTCTCACCTAGCTACCACGTGGCATGCAAAGAGAGCCTTCTTTTTTCTCACGTGAGTGCACTCTCTTTGGCTTGAACTAGAGTCTTTTTTCCACCCTCCCCCTCTCTCTCTCTTTCTCCTTCCTACTCTCCTATGGTGATGCATACCTAGGGGATCGAATGCTTCAAGGAGAACAAATATCTCATTTTTTTAAAATTAATTAATTATTATTTGTTAATATATATTTTTATTAAATAATATTTTTATTTAAAAAATCATGCATATACACACAAGCATAGACTTATATTTATTCAAATGTTGGGTAGTCACACACATCATTGCTCATGCATAACACACACACACGAGTGTCACATATGCACATACACACGAGTGTACACATATGAACTCTCACCTAGCTACCACGTGGCATGCAAAGAGAGCCTTCTTTTTTCTCACGTGAGTGCACTCTCTTTGGCTTGAACTAGAGTCTTTTTTCCACCCTCCCCCTCTCTCTCTCTTTCTCCTTCCTACTCTCCTATGGTGATGCATACCTAGGGGAGCGAATGCTTCAAGGAGAACAAATATCTCATTTTTTTAAAATTAATTAATTATTATTTGTTAATATATATTTTTATTAAATAATATTTTTATTTAAAAAATCATGCATATACACACAAGCATAGACTTATATTTATTCAAATGTTGGGTAGTCACACACATCATTGCTCATGCATAACACACACACACGAGTGTCACATATGCACATACACACGAGTGTACACATATGAACATGTTTGACATAGGGTACACATGCATACACACATGCACACAAGAATACACATGCACATGCACATTCATGTGTGTACACAAACACATACATATTCACAAGACCACACACATGCATCATTGTAGATGTATGTGCACATGCAAGTCATTGTTAATGTATGCTCTAACACATTGACATAGGGGGGTCTCACATATACACATGCACACACCAACAACTACACATATCAAGACGTACGTGTAGGCACAAGCAAGCACACACATACACATACACATGTATACATACACATACATAGATACATAGATGTACACATATACATACACATGTACACATACACATACACAAGCATACACAATATAAAGACACAAACACAATCATATGTACACATGTACACATGTACACACATTACATACACATACTTACAATGACATCACATGCACATAAAGAGACGTCCCACACACAAGCATGTACATTGAGTGTCACATATGCACATACACACTCACATACCACATGATTGTACACATTTGAACATGTTTGACATAGGGCACACATGCATACACATGCACATGCATAACATATACATATACACATGCACATACATACACATACACATACACATGCATACACAATACAAAGACACAAACACAATCGCACGTACACATGTGCACATAGACTCGCTCATGTAGGCACACATAAACACGCATACACATGCACACACATTACATACACATACCTACAATGACATCACATGTACATAAAGAGAGAGACGTCCCACGCACGCACGTATGCTGAGTGTCACATATGCACATACACACTCACATACCACATGATTGTATACATATGAACATGTTTGACATAGGGCACACATGCATACACATGTGCACACAAGAATACATGTGCAGATGCACATCCATAAACGCGCGCACACACATGGGTGAATATGTATGTGCAAGTGTTGCATAAATAATACTTTATTGTACATGCATGTGCACACACAAATACATGATTGCACATGTGTACAAAGATACATACAAATAGGTATGTACATGCATCTACACTTATGCATGTAGATACCCATATCAGCACATGTATGTGCACATGCAAATTGTATATATGCATACACATGTATGTTCTAACACATTGATATAGGGACACACACACACACACACACATAGAGGTCTCACATAGACACATGCACACACCATACAAATACACATATCAAGACGTACATGTAGACACAAGCACATACATACACACAAGTGCACATACACATACATATATACATATACATACACGTACATGTACACATGCACATGCATAACATATACATATACACACATGCACATTCACATACATACACATACACACACATGCAGACATAATACAAAGACACACACACACAATCGCACGTACACATGTGCACATAGACTCACTCATGTAGCATATATAATTTACATTGTATAGAAAGGGGGTGCACGCACACATGTGCATGCGTGGGCGTACACACACACACAAATAAAATGTAATTGAAATTGTGAGACTTATAAATTTTATTTATTGAAATTAAAAGCGTTCTAAGATTCCACCTTGAGACTCAGCGGAGCGAGTCTCTAGCCCGTCGAAGACGGGTCATGGTACTCGTGTTGTTGAAGGATAGCTTCTGTCTTTTTCATCATAGTGTGTTATGCAGGGTCATGCTCCATTATTCAAGGAATAGACTAGGTCCCATTGACACTAAATTTCTATTCCCCATATTATTCAAGGAATGGACAACCAATATAATGTGGCTTAGGTGGACCCCATAGATAAACGGTTCATTGATCACAACACTTGACTAGAGTAGAGTCACATGTTGTTGAAGGATGGTTATTGGATTAATTGTCACAAGGCATGCCTAAGCACACAAGGCATGCCACAAGCACCTCACCTCTCTGCACTGAAGATGAAGCAGCTTGGCCTCATGCTTCTCCTATTACTTGTATTACAGAATGCATCATCCGCCACCCTCACGTCGCATGCCGCATGCAGCCATGCTGATCTTCCAACACTGCTCGCCATCCGCCATGCCCTGGCAATTGCTGCCTCTGGCAAGGCAACACCAGTCGCTTCCCAATTGCTGCCTCTGGCAAGGCATCCAATGTGACGCCCTCCACCGAGTAACTTCCCTCAATCTCACCTTCATCCACTCCACTACCACGACTATAACTGCTCCTGGCTTTGTTCCCTCGCCAGTCTGGTAACTCTGCAAATCGACAACCTGGGCTCTGCCTCCCCCTCGACTTCCCAGGTTGAAGTTGCTATAGCTAGTTGCTTGTGCTCCCTCTCTAACCTCACCTACGTCTCCGCACAAGCTTGCTCCCTCACCGGTGAATTGCCCCCTTGCTTCTTCTTCAACCTCACTCGCCTTCACCACCTCGACCTCTCCTACAACCAATTCTATGGCTCTCTCCCACCAAACCTTACACAATCCCTTTCTCATTTGCAATATCTGGACCTTAGTTGGAACGCAATTACAGGTCGGATTCCATCCACAGCTATCGGCTCACTCTCGCATCTTGTCTACCTCAACTTGCAGACCAACTATCTCACAGGCCACCTGCCACTGTCTCTTTGCTCACTATCCTTGTTGGAAGTGCTGCTTCTCGGCGGGGAAATGACCTTCATTCGCAGCAAGCTGCCTTCCTGCCTTGACTCCCTGGTCAGACTGCGTTTTCTAGATCTCCGCCAGTCGGGCTTGCAGGGTCGTATCCCTTCATCTTTGGGACGTGTATCCAGCCTCCGATATCTTTTCCTTCAAAGCAACAACCTCATTGGTAATATCCCACCTACGTTTTCTAACCTCTCCAACCTGCTCTTGCTAGACCTCTCTGATAATCAGCTTGTTCTCGGCAGTATACCCATGTGGGTTTTCACCCTTCCTTTAAGAGCCGTTTACTTACGATCCTGCTTCCTCACGGGCACCATTGCAACTTCATTTGCCAACCTCACCTCTCTGACGGCTCTAGATTTGTCCAACAATAACCTCACCGGTTACGTGCCGAATGCTCTTTTTCACTCTCTTATTGGAACGTCTCCATATCCTCACCAGCTGGACCTAAGCTCCAACTCGTTGACTGGTTCTTTTCCAGCCCATGTCCTTACTAACGGCAGCCTCCTTTCTTATCTCAATGTTTCGTCAAATCATTTTACAGCACCTCTCACAACCACGGAAGTCTTTTCTTGCAGCAACTTATAGTTGGATTTGTCCTTTAACCTTTTGTCTGGCACAATTATACACGTATTCCAGAATTGCACAGCACTTTGGGGCCTTTCTCTTGGGTACAATAACTTGACGGGAGCGCTTCCGGAACAGTTGTCGCCATTACTTCTTTTACTTTCACTCGAAAATAACGTTTTCACAGGCACTATACTTGAGCCCATAGCGAACTGCTCGCAATTAGCATTCCTCAACCTGACTGTGAACGAGCTCTCTGGTGAGTTAAACCCTTCGCTCCCAAAGCTGTCTGCCACCTCTCTGGCTGTTCTAGCTCTTGGGTCCAACAATCTTGAGGGAAACATTCCTTATTTTAATGGAAGCGCTTTCGGCGAACTTCTCTTTATCGATCTGTCACGCAACCGACTTTCCGGCAGCATCCCGCACTTCAATTTGCCGATTCTTTCTAGCCCTGCTTCTAGCATAGATGCTTCGCTATCAAATCCTTCCCGCCTTTATATGAGATTCCTTCACATAGAAACTGTGAACTTCTCTCTCGGAAGTGTGAATCTTCCAGGACAAGTTTTCGTACTAGTAAACATACCTCTTTCAGCTTTGGACTTGTCGGGGAATCTTCTTTCTGGCAACCTGCCTCTTCAGCTCGGAGAACTAGTTGTTGTTCAGCTTATCAAATTCTCAGACAACCGTCTCAGTGGTGCCATTCCCCAAGCCTTGGGAAATCTCACCAAGCTTCAGCTCTTGGATCTGTCGGACAATCGTTTCTCTGGTGCTCTTCCCAACTCAGTTGGAAACTGCTCCAGCTTGGCTGCTCTTGATCTAGGAAACGACTATTTATCACGGACGTTGATACCTGATCTGAGTAAAATGACAAAACTGCACATAATGATTGTTTCAAACAACCTTTTGCATGGAGCTATACCGCAATGGATCTTCAATTTTTCGGAAGAACTCCAGGTGATTCACCTCTCTAGCAACCAATTCACAGGCAGTCTTCCACATGTCTTCGGCCTCCCGGCGTTCCGGAATTCGACCGCTTCCAACCTGACAGGTTCCCAAAGTCTCTATCTCCGCAACTTACAGATTTTTGTGAAAGGCATTGTTTTACCGTACTTTCATCTTATTGGGGGGATGGCATCGTCGGATCTGTCGAGAAATCAACTGAGCGGCGAGATCCCTTCTGATCTAGGATCCTTGATTGGCATGCGGTACCTCAACCTTTCCAATAATGGTCTACGTGGTCATATTCTTGCAAATTTTGGCAACATGTCGAATCTAGAGGCTTTGGATCTTTCAAATAACGTCTAAGATGGCGATATCCCATCCAGTCTAACCACGCTGTATGCACTGGCTACTTTCAATGTCTCTAATAACCATCTCTCGGGAAAGATACCAGAAGGAAATCAATTCTCTTTGTTCACAAATGCTTCGTATCTGGGCAACCCTGGATTGTGCGGTTCGCCATTACCGGCTTGCAATTCGAGTGGGAAGGGCAATACATCCGAGGGCTCCGACACAATTGGGAAGAGGCTGAGCAGGCATGTGGCATTCGTGCTTGCCATCTCCTCTGGGGGTGTAGTTTTTCTCATAATTACAATTGCAATCGTTGGAGCTTGTTTTTGCAGATCAGAACTACGACGGCAAGGCGGGGTATCAGGTTTAGGTGCTTTGCGAGAGGAACACTTACATTTGACGGAAGCAGAACTCTGGAATGCGACAAACGGGGTTAGTGAAGGTAACATCATAGGGATCGGGGGCTCCAGCATAGTACACAAGGGTATTATGCCAAATGGCAAACCTATTGCTGTCAAGACCCTGACGGGTTCATGTGTTAAATTGTGCGTACCAATGCGTGTATGCTGTGTGAAATCGTGTGTAAGAGTGCAGTTACACTAACATTACATGCATTGTTACATGCGCTGCTACATGCGCCCATCTACATTAAACCTAACTCAGCCATAGTTTTCTCATTTGAAACTCTCATTTTTATCTCTCACCTCTAACTCTTAAAGCTTCGCCCTACCAAGCATACATCCAAGGGAGCATTCCAAGGAAGGCTACTCGGTTGGCAAATTACATACACACACTTCAACCACATTTGAAAGGAGGAGGTATCTTTTAAGAGGTGTGTGTCCATTCCTTTGTCTTTTGACCTTGCCCTTTCCTTTGTTTACTCAAGTGTCCTTGTTGCTTCCTTTGTCTTCTATTGATATATATATTGTCTTGAAATTTGTCACAAAAAGGATAGGAGCTCTGTTTGGCACATCTTTTTGTTAGTGGTGGTCGGTTGGTCGGCTTTGATGAATTTTTTAGAATAGTGCTTTTGAAGAGTGCGTGTATGTGTGCATGTGGATTGTGTTGACACTGTAGACACACACTCATACATGTGAAGCAAAAAACCTAAGACTTAGATCTGCCCATTTTCTGATACATGATGCACAATTGCTATTGTTGGATGCACAAATGCTACTATTACCTGAGGTTTGATGCACATATGTGCTTGGTGCATGATGCATAATGCATTGTTAAATATGCTTGATGCACAAAGGCTCGTGTTGCAGTTAATCATGAATCTAGGTTCATCATCTAATCCATTTGCATATGCCACTTAGATGTTGGAGATGTTAAATTACTTTTGGCACAACCCTAGACCCAATGAGTTTGCCAATTACATGCAAGCCAATCCCCCTCCCACACACCCTAGTATGGTCTTTCAAACCACTCCTATTGTGAGCACGCAGGTCACCCCACAACCTTTTGCTAAGACCCATGGCATCTCCCACCCCACCGCCATCGAGGAGACATACTCCCTCACATACTCACACTCATGTACCCCCTCACACACACACTCATGTA
This sequence comes from Dipteris shenzhenensis, assembly GCF_047967505.1. Taxonomy (NCBI): domain Eukaryota; kingdom Viridiplantae; phylum Streptophyta; class Polypodiopsida; order Gleicheniales; family Dipteridaceae; genus Dipteris; species Dipteris shenzhenensis. The sequence goes on from NC_141605.1 coordinate 13,495,598, forward strand.
TCCCCTCATGTCCATAAATACATACACACTTTCCCAACCGTGACTCCACTATGGAGCAGAGCAGACACCATAGGAGGGAGAGTGGAGGTTGCGACAATTGCTTTGATAAGGAGAGTGCATGACGACATTGTGAGAGAGGCGATAAACAGGTCGAAGGGAGGAGAGGGATTAGAGGGGACAGTGAGGATGAGGAGGAGGTGATGGAGTTAGGGGTAGACATATATTATGATGTGATGAACAGGGAGGGGTAGTGATGGATGCTTGTGGGAAAGACATTAGGGAAATTTTGGACTCAAAAAGGGGCCTTGTAATAGCTCCCTTGGGATGGTGATGTGGACAAAGCATGCCAATAAACCCACATATAATATTGGAGGGAAGATGCATCATTTTTTAGTTCTTTATTCCATTAACTGACATGTGGGGTGGTTTTTAATTTAAAACAATGCCTCTTAAGTATAGTTTTTTATTCCCACTACAGTGCCTTATTTTATTGAAAAAAGTCTCCACTATCTTTCTTCATTACACTTTTGAATGGAACCAAGCCAACTTTGCCTACCAAACTTCATCCCTGCAACCCATTATCTTGCATTGTTTCCCTCAATGTCTTTCCGACTCCACAACCACTCCAGATTCGGGTTGTTTTGAGCGGGAAGTTTTTGATTTTCTCTTCTTCTCATTCACATTCCTTTCATTTTGGAAGCTCTTAACCTCCCACGTCTTCCTCATGCCAGAATCTTCCTCTCCATCTCATGAGTGCCTGCCTACCTCCAAGTTCGTGGCACATTCAATGGAACATTGATTCATCATACATCAAGTTTTGAGGAGAGACTGAGGCGGCAAGTTTTGAAAAAGGATGGAAAAGAAATTGTTATTCATGCGCCATACCTGCTTGTGCATGAACAACAATCCCATTTCTTACCTTTTTCAAGTGAGGGTTGTGCTTACAAGTATTGTGTACCTTTTGGTGCATCCAGGATACCAATAAGTTTGTTTCATGGACAAGGAGGTATTAGTTAGTGATGTTGTCTTTTGGTTTTAATGAAGCAATCTTCTTCACGGGAGATAAGTGTACTATCTTTGGCTTGTTTTGGTAAAGTATGAGTTCATGATGCTTTTTTGGTATTGTTAAAGTACATAACAATGCAATGCAACCTGTGAAATCTAAAAAGAAAAAGGTGGACATCCACTTTCAAGTAGAAGCAAATTATGCTCCCTACTGTAAGAGAAATTGCTCTAGGCCAGCATGCAAAGCCCACATTATCGAGCTTCGCAATGAAGGAAAGAAAAATATGGAGCTATGGTTGGATGGTAGTATTTACCCACCAGATCCAACCTCCTCTCAATCTCCATCATTCTTTGGGTTGACAAGTTTCTTCAAGTTCTTGTGTGAGGGTGAAAATGGATTGCTTAGATATTGCAAAAGATTGTTTGGCCAATGTCAAAGTGTCATTCAATGTAACTTTGAAAGACAGTTGATTGATAGAGATGCAAGAATAAAAATGCTTGAAGGTGCAAATTTTTACTTGGCATTAATTAACTTCGGAATGGTTGAACTTGTTGGAGAGACTTGTCACATGTCTAGTACATTGACAGTGACCAAAAAGAGCGGGGAATAGAAAATCATAGAGCTCACAGAGTTTAACAATTTCATTATAGATGTTCGGAAATTACAAATGGCTATGGTGAAATTTTATGACATCAGTGTTCATGAGTGCAATGGAAGGTTGATATTTGTTTTAAAACTTGATGAGAGTGAGTTGATCAAAGGACAGAAGCTGGAAAGGGTTAGCTTGACTCTAATGAATAGAGCTTTGGATGCAAGTATCAATACTGCTGATGAGAGGCACTTTAATATACAATCCAAAAATGAGATTTGGTGGCTGGCTACTTTTGAGGTGAGGTGCTATTCATTTTTTAAAAAGCAATATTATGTTGCTATTCATTACATGGTGTAGACAATTTAACTAGCTTCTTGTTAACAGGTTCCAATAGAGACCCATGAAATTCTAAAGTGGTACTTTAACCAAATAGAGCTTCCTTCTACTATAGTCAAATGGTGAAAAGCTTTATGTAGAAGGATATGGGGAATATGAGGTCGAATGGCATGTGACGCTCCAATTTTGTATAAGAAATATTTTGAAATATATATCACAGTTAGTGTTCAAAATGGATGGTTGTGATGTTTTGAGGGTTTTGGGAAAGTTTTATGTTGGTCGAAAAATTTTGGTTTGTGTCCATTATGGTGTGGGCTGGATTTTGCGGCTTGAATTTGAGTAGGTTAGAGGAATAATTTGAAGAAACTCTATATGAGAGAGTTTTAGATCTTGAAGAGTAGAAAAACTTTGTCCTAGTGAAAAATTTGTGGTTCATTCGTTTTCATGCCTGTATGGAGGTCAGAAGTTACTAATGAAGTGGTTTTGAGCTAAAAGTGCATGTAGATTTCCGTGTCAAGACTTACAGGCACTAGACGGAGGTCAAGATGGAAGAGTTAGACATGAAAGGTCAAATGCAAAGGGAAAGAAGAGGGTCCGATCTTCGAGATGAGCTATTGAGCTTGTCTGTCGGATACACAAGGCAGGCGTGGCGAGACAAGGCCGTTTTCATGCCTTTTAAAAAAAATAAAAAAAAAAACGTCGAGATTCCGTACGCGTATGCTATCAAAAGCGGATGCTAAAAGATGGTGAAAAGCACATGCACGCTTTTCGAGAAAAGCTGCTTTTGGCCGATTTTGGAGGCTTTTCAAGGCCGCTTTTTGGAAGTCGTGAAAGGCTATAAAAGAAGAGGAGATCGTGAGAAGGAAACACAACAATCCCAACGCACGCATATGGAGGTTGCACTAAAGTGAAGATAAGGCATGCATATCGAGGCTACACGAAAGAGAAGTGAAGGCACGCATATCGAGGTTGCGTGAAAGTGACAATAGCGCATGCAAATCGAGGCAGCGCGAAGGAGAAGATAAGATCAAGATATTTTTGAGAGTGAGAGTGAGAATGAGAGTGTGATTGAGATTTGATCATTTGATCATTTGATTTGAACATCTTCATGCGAGTGAGAGTGAGAGTGAGAGTGAGATAGCTCGGGGGTGGACGGGCGGTTCGAGCTCCTTCACGGAGTGATTCTTCTCCAAAATTATTGTAAAGACTCATCAGTTTGATCTATATTGGAATCTCCCTTCTTGTTCATTTCTGATTGTTATCTTGCTACCGCTTTATTGGTGATTGTGAAAGTAAGGTGCGTGACAAGTGGTATCAGAGCACGGTTGCAATGGCAGACAATGAGGCAACAAGATTCATTGATTCGAAGGTTGACCATGGAATTAAATAGATTGACAAAAGGAAAGGGCATAGCGGATGATAGAGCTGGTGGTGTTATTGCTGGCGAAACTCCAGAAGATGAAGAGGTTTATGTCGAGCTTGGTGCCGAGGTACCGAGCCGAAAGAGACAAAGACGTGAGGAAGATGTTGCCGAATCTGCCCTTTTTCAAGTTTTTAAGAAAGCAAAGCTCTCCGAATTTGATGGTGAGAAGAAGACCGGGGAAGATTTGGAAGCGTCGCTCGAAGAACTTGAGGATTTCTTTGCCCTACGAGAATTTGATGAAGTAGGAAATGTTGAAATGTAGAGAGAAAGAGACGAACAAGAGACATCATGTACGCTCCCAAAGACTGATTCATATTGAGGACAAGACACATATATATAGGTGAGACCAAGTTAGGTAGAGTGAGCCATATATAGAGCTCCAACACCCCCACTCAAACAAGGGTCTCTAGCTGTGGGTGAAAAAACCCTTGGGGAGTCTTAAAAGCAAAGTGTTTGACTGGTGATACTTTGGGCATCCCTTTCTTCTTCATGATTTCAGTCAATTCAGGTAGCGGGCTATCTGGATCATCTGAAGTAATTGCGTGATCAAGAATTTTCTTTATAGCTTGAGCTCGAACACTCCAAACGTAAGTTTTGGTTGTGCCAAATGCCTACATCCACAATACATTTGTAAGATTCAAATACCGTATCAATAAGAACTACAACACATTATATATCTCAATATAATTAACTATAAACATTTTTGGAAGTAAACTCACATTGATATCATAATTCTTCTACTTGCACAAGATGTATTTCCAAGCATTGGCAATAACATGCCATCCACAAGACGTAGCATCTTGTTGAGTTGGAACAGGTTGATTGAGGAGTTTGAACTCCTCATCACCTCTCCACTCTGAATATTTTGCCCTTAGAGCTAGTATAAGTCTTTTTGTGGCCCTGAAATGTAGAATTGCATGGTTTAGGTTGAGAAGAATTGAAATTTACACAATAGTAATAATAACAGGAAAAGAAGAGAAACACTTACAGTTTGACCTGACCATGAATTCCTGGTAGACTATTCATAAGAATAGCAGTTCTTTTTTGCAAGTTTATAATAGACAGACTCCAATGTGAGCTGCAAAATGTTCAAGAAGCAAATTATGTATATCAATGGATTGAAACATGAAATAGAATAAATCAACAAAAAGAAATAAGATTATAGCTTACTTCTCCACAAAAGGCAAGATGACAAATTGTGAGGTCCTCTTTATGTGCTCAAAATAATGCAAAATATCTTTTGACTTGATTGATAAGTTTACAAGTGGTAAACTTATCAATGGGTCACAGATAAATATCTCTTCCGCTTGATTAGGAGGCAACTCTTTAAGTAATACCCTGGAAAACAAATAATCAAATTTAGTTAAAATGTAAATACGAATGAAACTATAAAATATATGTACCACTGAAACTATCAAATTTAGTGAAAATCTAAATACCAATGGAACATATGTACCTTAGACACATATAAACAACACTATCATTGATTTCTCTTTTCTTTTATCTCAGCATGTAAATATCCTCGGGTGCAATTTGAAGATAATCTTCTTCAGTTGTAGAAGATACATTGCAAATTAATTAACCCGGAACCTTGTCAACCCTTGAATCATTCTCCTTCTCTAGCAGCAATGTCTCATCCTGCATATTATCTTCTTGAGATTTAAATTCAATCTCTTTTTCCTTCTTTTTCTCAATTTGTGCATCTTTTTCTATCCGCTCTCTTTCTGTCTGCAATCTTGTGTATTTTGATGTGCCAGGGACATTCTCACTAATGTCCTCGACTTTGACTTCACTGCTTCTTTTTCTCTTCAATGCTAGAGGCACATTGAGGATCTTTAAAGCTTTCATATCTCTCATTGGAAGAGGCCTGAGGATAGGATCAAATCTATACCTCACCCTACTAACAACAACCATGTCTTTATCCATCAGTGTAACTCTTCTGGCATGTGCAACACAAATATTACTGTCATTCAAAAAATCTATCATGAAATCCTCAAGAGCCTCGTGGAGGCATAAAAAAGCCCCACTTTGCCATCTAAATTCCCCTCTCACATTCAAAGCGATTTCCTTCACAACTCTCATTAGAGGTGCCCTGGGAATAGCTAGATCTACCGCTGCCTGGGCATTTCTTAATTCTTTGAACAACCTTTGTTGACGTAGAAGATGAGATTTAGCCTCCATTTTGCTCTTTTCTCCCTTTGAAACTGGTAAAACCTCCTTCTCTCCCGATGATTGCTTAGTCCTCTTAACTTCCTCTGACCTTAGTTGGGCAGCCTTTTTCTCGTCCTCTATCATTGGCCGCATAGTTTGCTTAGTGCGTGCCATATCTACAAAAAGGGAAACAACTTGTTAAAAATGATAACCTGCAATGAATCAAAATGCAAAAGATTGTAGTAAAAGCAAACAAATTTAATGTTTAGAACGTAGAAGGAGACTTAAAAATCTTAAACGTCTACTAACATCCGAAATTATACCAAAAGAAAAGAAATTTTTACAGTGGGAACATATCACCCACGGAGCGATGAAGGTCATCCGAAGGTCTCAGATCTCCGTCCTTGCACCGTAAACGAAAGATGCAAAGAACATGCCTCATGATCTGGCAGGCTCACGAATGGAAGAAAAACACCAAGAGGAGAAAAAGGGACATCGTGACAAAACCCGAAGAGACGGATTACCTTCTATCGCACAATAAGCGTAAGCATTAAGTCTTCTCACTTAAGCATTAATGGCTTGAAAATTATTCCGAACATGGAAGGACACTCACTGTCAAAAATAACAAAGCTTTCGCCCACGGTGCGGTAAGGGTTTTTCGAAACATTTGAAATTCTCCTCTCGCACCGTGGGCGGAAGCAATGTTTCATTCCAAAGTTAAATTCTCATGATAGGGAGAACCTGCAAGAAACTTCGTCAAACGATGCCAAGAAAAGCGGTTTAGAAAAGCTGCTTAGTTTTTCGTTACCAACACGCAAATAAATATGCAATGTTCAAATGTTGTCCTAGACGGTGCTTCCACCCACGGTGCGATGAAGGTAATCCGAAGGTCTCAAATCTCTACCCTCGCACCGTGAACAAAAAATGCACTCGTTACCAACACGCAAATAAAAATTCAATGGTCAAATGCCTCCCCTAGACGGTGCTTCCACCCACAGTGCGATGAAGGTAATCCGAAGGTCTCAGATCTCCGCCCTCGCACCGTGAACGGAAGATGCATTCAACATGTATCATGACCTAGCAGTCTCACAAATGTAAGAGAAACACCAAGACGAGGAGAGAGGACACAGTTAAGGGTCATTCTACCCACCATGCGATAGACGAGTTTTGAAAGATATGAAATACTCCTATCGCACCGTGGGCGGAAGCGATAAGTCTTCACACGGTGCTTCTGCCCACGGTGCGATGAAGGTAATCCGAAGGTCTCAGATCTATGTCCTCGCACCATGGACGGAAGATGCATTCAAAGTGTCTCATGATTTTGTGGGCTCACAAATGAAGGAGAAACAACAAGACGAGGAGACAGGACACAGTTCAGGGGGTTCCGCCAACCATGCGCGATAAGCGTGTTTTGAAAGATATGAAATACTCCTATTGCACCATGGGCAGAAGCAATAAGTCTTCTCACGGTGCTTCCGCCCACGATGCGATGAAGGTAATCCGAAGGTCTCAGATCTGCGCCCTCGCACCGTGGACGAAAGATGCATTCAAAGTGCCTCATGACTTTGTAGGCTCACAAATGAAAGAGAAACAACAAGACGAGGAGACAGGATAGAGTTCAGGGGGCTTCCGCCAACCATGCGATAAGCGTGTTTTGAAAGATATAAAATAGCCCTATTGCACCGTGGGCGGAAGCAATAAGTCTTCTCACAGTGCTTCTGCCCACTGCACGATAAGGGTTTTTTGAAAGATCTTAAATTCTCCTAAGCCGTAAAGATTTGGTTCTTGTCACCGTGGATTTGAGGAGAAAATTTATTAATTTGAGAAAAAGATATGTATGCACCTTCTATTCCGCAGATCTGAGGCTTTCGTGAGGGAGTACGAGGTGCTGAGAGAGTTGTGCGAGCTGAGGTAGACGCGAGGCAGAAGAAACTGAATGACACTGTAGATTGCATGCTCCTCAAAAAACGACAAATGATCTTGGAAAACAGATTTTATAGAAGCAGCCACACACGTGCAATAAACGGATAGTGACGTCATCCGCACATGTTGACAACGGATTTGTCCACGTGGAACCAACCGACGTTGAACATGTGTCCATGCGTGGCGGGCTGTGCACGTGTGAAGCAGAACTATATAAATCAAGTCTCGTGACTTTGATCTTTGTTGAAATAGCGACTGCCATCGACTTACCTCACTGCCATCGACTGCCATCTTTTTCGTATCACTGCTTCCTTTGCCGAATCTATCCCTCCACGACCGAATCTTTTACGTTCTTGAAGGTGCACTTTTCTCTTCGATCGTTTCAGACTGCTTGTTTCTCTTGGATCGTTTCTCTTGCATCGTTTCAAAATGCTGTCTCAGACTGCACTTTTCTCTTTGATCGTTTTAATTATCTTGCAATGATTGTTTCAGACGTAAAGATTGCTTCTGCCCATGGTGCGATTATGGTGTTTCAACACATTTGATACCTTCTTATCGCAACGTGGGCGGGGACAATATGTGCATGACTTGTGTATGTTTCCATATTGACTTGTGTATTGCCTAATGATTCTCTATTGACTACACTCAATGCAATCTTTTCATTGCTTTCTATCAGATTTTAAATTCTCGTGAATGAATTTCAACAAAACAAGTCAATTTTTTATCTTTCCGCCCACGGTGCGATAAAGGTGTTTCGAAAGTTTTGAATCATTTTTATCGCACCGTGGGTGGAAGGAATTGTCATCCACACTCCATTCAGAATATCATCCCTCCTCCATTTACAATATGTACCGAAACTAAAGAAAGCCTTGCTTCCGTCCACGGTGCGATAAGGCTGTTTCGAAATTTTTGAATCATTCTTTTCGCACCATGGGTGGAAGCCATGTCTCTTCTCTCTCGGATAATTGCATCCCTCCTCCACTTCGATCGTGCGTCTTCTATCCTCTTTCCAATAGAAAATGTACTTACCGCTCTGTTATTGATCTCTTTAACACAAGTTGAAAAAACAATTTCTTTTTCATTGTGAAGAGAGGGCATCTTACATTTGAATCGTTCCTATCGCACCGTAGGCAGAGGTATTTGTCCTCACACTTGGCTTATTGTTATTCCTCCTCAATCAAGAGCCGAAATTCTCAAACAACTGTGTGTCTTCTTAATTCCATGGGCGGAAGGAATTGTCATCCACACTCCATTCAGAATATCATCCCTCCTCCATTTACAATATGTACCGAAACTGAAGAAAGCCTTGCTTCCGCCCACGGTGCGATAAGGCTGTTTCGAAATTTTTGAATCATTCTTTTCGCACCATGGGCGGAAGCCATGTCTCCTCTCTCTCGGATAATTGCATCCCTCCTCCACTCCAATCGTGCGTCTTCTATCCTCTTTTCGATCGAAAATGTACTTACCGCTCTGTTGTTGATCTCTTAAACACAAGTTGAAAAAACAATTTCTTTTTCATTGTGAAGAGAGGGCATCTTACATTTGAATCGTTCCTATCGCACCGTAGGCAGAGGTATTTGTCCTCACACTTGGCTTATTATTATTCCTCCTCAATCAAGAGCCAAAATTCTCAAACAACTGTGTGTCTTCTTAATTCAGTGGGTGGAAGAAATTGTCATCCACACTCCATTCAGAATATCATCCCTCCTCCATTTACAATATGTACCGAAACTGAAGAAAGCCTTGCTTCCGCCCACGGTGCGATAAGGCTGTTTCGAAATTTTTGAATCATTCTTATCGCACCATGGGCGAAAGCCATGTCTCCTCTCACTCGGATAATTGCATCCCTACTCCACTCTGATCGTGCGTCTTCTATTATCTTTCCGATCGAAAATGTACTTACTGCTCTGTTGTTGATCTCTTTAACACAAGTTGAAAAAACAATTTCTTTTTCATTGTGAAGAGATGGCATCTTACATTTGAATCGTTCCTATCGCACTGTAGGCGGAGGCATTTGTCCTCACACTTGGCTTATTGTTATCCCTCCTCAATCAAGAGCTGAAATTCTCAAACAACTGTGTGTCTTCTTAATTCCCATCGTGCGATGAGTTGCTTTTCGTTCGTGATCTCTTTAACAATTTAGGGAATGGCTTAAAATTTGGGAACAAAAACACCACGAGCTATAGAGATGGAACTATTTCATTGCGTCCGTCGGTGGTACGATAACGGTATTTCGACACATATGATTTTTTCCTATCGCACCATGGGCATAAACCATGTATCCACACCCTCGGTTTTCTGCCCACGGTTTGAGTATTTCTTTTGAAATTTTCTTTGTCATAATTGGTGAAGTTTTTTTAAATAAATTCCTTTCAGTTGCATATTTATTGCTAGCTCTTTGGAAAGTTACTTTGTTTTTTTGTGTTGTTTTTTCTAAGAGTTTCTCATTAACTTGTATTATTTATGTGGGCAACCTGGTATGAATTTATTTTATGTAAGAGCAGTCTTATTTTTTTCATTTTTCCTTGCAGAGTATGTCGAATATTGGTATGTCATCTGTTGGTTATAATCCTGATAATGACAAGGACGATATTCTCTTAGAGGAGGTCAAGGATGATCCCTTGCCAAAAGAGAAGTTGTTTGATTTTTTGAGCAAGGCAGGAAAAGAGGATTACATTGACAATATCTATCCAATGTTCAACGTGCCTTTCGTTCTAAAGGAGAAGTTGATGTCTTTGATTTTGACCTCACTTCAAGAAGAGTGGAAGAGTTTCAACAAAGTCATTGGTCAAGATATTTTCCAGCGTGATACTTTAGAATTCGTTCACTATGTTAGCTTGGGTGTAACAGCATCAAAAATATCTAGCATCAAGAAGAGATGGTATATTTTTCCGGATCAGAGGGAAGTGAAGTTCATTCAAATCAACTGTCTGGTACACAACAAGGATTGTATGATGATGGAATTAAATGTAGCCTTCCTCTCTTATTTATTTCTCCACGCTAACTCGAAAGATCCTTTTCTTGAATATGAGTGCCCAGGCAAAATTCAAAAACCCAATGACTTTGAAACGCACCTTGAAGAGGAAGATGAGGTCTTTGACCTTGTCTCTCCTACCGAAGAAAGAAAGCTCACAGAGGATTTCGATGTCGCAGACTTCAAAGCATCAACAATAATAGATATCAACTCAACTCCTGTTTCACAGGAGCTTGTCACCAAAAATTTTGTCATTCCTGGTTTGCCATCTTTTTTCATCAACGGCAAAAATTATATTCTCTTGTCACATATACAGAAACTATGTAATTTAAGAGAGGACTACGCATTGGCCATTGTCGAGGTGGTCAGTCATCATATGTAACCCTATCACGTGAGTTCAATAGAAGGATATTTTTAATATCTATAATTTACAAAAATTTACTTACATAAGGGAGTTTTTAAATGGATTTTGGAAAAAAATTATAGATTTGTATAGAAAAAGGGTACATTTTATTAATGGAAAAATGACAGATGAGGTATTTTACAAATAGGCCTTGAACGCACGTGATATAGAGGGTTTATACATAGTGACCCCCCTGAGAATTTAACCAAAGATTTTATCGACACAGAAAATGAGCACAAAGAGGATTTTTTATCTCTGGACTCTGAAGTGACCGAGAATTTTGTTGAGGCCCCCATTGCACTTTCTCTGTGCTTTCAAAAGGCCAAGGAAGGTGAAGCTTCCCTTCCTACTGAAGAGGAATTTATAGCTCTTCAAAAGAGCGTGGGCATTTTCGAGGTTGGAAGAGAAGGGTTGAAATCCTTGAATCAAGAAAAAGAGATTGGTTCTTCCAATCTTTGAGAAGCAGAGAAACTTAAGGCTGATGAAAATAAACAGGTAATTCCTCTTTAAACCTTTTACCCACTTCTACCTTTGTTCTGATTGATCTTGTAACCGTCTATTTATGTTGTCAATTGATCCTCTTACTTACTGTGATTGCTCTTTATTGTAGATAGAAGTTCCTGATCCAGACAGTTTTTTGTCACGTGGCACTAGTGATCGAAGGAGATTGGGACTTGATGCCTCATTAGCTCATTATGCCTCCTTTATTGACAAAGAAATTTTTGTTGTTTTTCACAACAAATATTTTGATGATGCAAGTATCCCTATACTTGCACTTAAAGCCCTTTCTAGATACATGGGCTATTCTTTTATCCCAAATAATGTAACAAGGGTCATGCTTATTGAAAAAACTGCAGCAATTCATATCTTCAGATACGGTCTAGGTTTCTGGCCTTCCAGAGCTGGATATTTTTTGTGTTACGCTGCCTATGCCCTCGGGCATGGTATGAAAAGTGTGGAATCCTTACAGGGTTACACACGAAAAAAATTCTTACGTTATAGAGGAGACATGCCAGATGATGAAGAGTCAAGTGTCAAAAAGTTGAAGAGCGGTTCGCTCTAACAATGTATTTATGAAAGCTTGTTTATATTTGTAATATTATTTATTCCAGAATCATTACAAGTTATTTCCAAATTTTTCCTTCCCGTGTTCGTGTAGATCTCCATGTAGCATGCCGTGCTGGTCCTGTGCCAGCTCTCCATTTCAATGATGATTTTGCTTTAGCTTCATTTCTAACTGCCTTTGCTATTTTGCTTGTCTGAGCTTTTTCCATACATAACTTCCTTCCAAAAGTATATCTATAAAACCAATTAAACATCTCAATAAGATAATTTGAGCGAGTCTTTCCTCCTCCATGTCTGGTATTTTTGAAGTATACTCCTCTAGCTCAATAATGCGACTTTTCCATTCCTTGTGTACTCCACATGTCAAGGGAACCATATTCATTCATGAAATATGCAGCATGGGCATATAATATATGCTGCAAAAGCAAAGAGAAAGTCATGACATAATCAGGATCTATAAAAAGCAACCTCTTAAAGAATGATGAAATTATACCATGTAATGTGTAATGTTCGTTTCACCCCATGCGTGCACCATGGCCTTTGTAAATTCTCGAAGCACCTCTTTAAAACAATTGCGCTCTTTAGAGGTAGTCTTTGATTTGTTCATCAATTTCACCATTTTATTGAATGAAGACCAAACCTTTTCACGAGTGACCACAAGACCTAGTTCAATGCAGTCAAAGGTTGTACAGTTACATAGATCCTTCCAGAGCTCCCAAGGCTTTGCAGAGTTCTTTGTTTTTTTAGGTCTTTCCAAAAAATGTTTTGCTTTACCGCCACTCATAGACACTTTTTGTGCAATTTCATAGCTCAAACCAGAAGCTTTCTTGTCGGTAACAATTCGAACATTACCACCATGGCAATCAATTGAGTTAAGGAGATCCTCCACCTTTTGAAGAGTTGCATGTTGTCTTTCCTTACCTTGCATTGTAAAGGCATAATCAATATGACACTTTAGCAGGCGGTCAAATATCTGCATGAATGCATGTAAAGTGCAAAAGTGAACATTCTTTAATTCAAAAGGAATAATGGGTCTCCAATTTCTATCAATTAAATGTTTGTTAGGCTCAGCTAGCATATTGGTTGACATAACACCACCAATCCAATTGTGAGTGTCTCCATTTAGTGTGTCATCATCACCTTGGTTCTGAGGAGTACTTGGCTTACTTCCCTTCGTTTTTTTGTGTCTCACCATCCTCATACAAAATGGACAAGGATTAATTGTGTTAGCACCTTGTTCACAGCCAAGTATACACTTGATTGTTTTCAAGTCACCTCCCAAATGCCAATCAACTATAAAAGCTCCCAATCCTTCAACTTCCAATTTTCCCCCTTGAATTTGTGCTTTTATGACATCAGTATTCCAAGGAATCCTATCAAAAACCCAAGCAAGAACCTCATTTGTCTCTTTTGGCACCTCAAATGCCCCAAGCCACCATAACTCTTTCTCAGATTGAACACTAAATGTGGGACTTGTCTCTTGTGTGGTATCATCAATCAACAAAGATGGCTCACACTTGGCATATGCTAGTGATTCATTCATGAGTGTAATACTCATTCTTTCTAATCTCTTATTCTTCACAATCTGACACTCGTCCATCTTAAGAACAAAACTCACAATTTCACCTAGCATGTGAAGAAAAAAGAATGTTAGTACTTGCTACAAAATAATAGACTAAAAGATACAAACACTCAAAATTTACTTACATTGATGAGGAAGGCCATAAAATAAAATCATGGCTTATTGAAGCCGTTGCAAATCAACAAATATATTATTGAACTCATTGTACACAAAGGCAATGTTCCCATCTTTCCCTCGATTTTTTCCCCAGGCGGCTATGGTCAATGTGTCATTGACACACATGAATTCTCTGATTTTGTGTTTCAACTCATCATTGCATGTTCTTTTTGCGAATTGTAGTTTTTTGGGGGCAGGGAAAATGCTCTTTGTTATACCATGTGTGCGAAGTGTATCTTTAAGTAATTGATACAATGCATTGTACCCTTTTGTGCTTATTCCCACTTCATCACATACGTTTTGAACCTCATCAGTGCTTATAATCTTGGTAACATCTTTCAGGACCTCATTTGTGAAGAGCACTCGTAATTTCTTCCATTTTGGATCACGGATGACAGAAACAATATCACGTCTCTTCATACACGCACTTAATATATTCCCACGGTCATCAACAGTAGCACCACTAGTCGCTTCTTTCAGGAAATTCCTAACATATCATAAACAAAAAATCATTACAACATGATAAACATTCCGAATAACATACGTCATTGTTACTTTCTAGAAACCATACCTTGTTGCAAGGACTCTCCGTTTGCGAGCACCACCACCCATTGTGAGTGCTTGAATATCAGTGAATGGTCTCTTACGCTCTCTAGCTCCCATTGGAGTGATTTTCATTCGAGAGATTGTATCTTTTAGCTTTTCAAATTGTTTCTCTTTGGTTTTGCTTGGTCTTCCAACTGTAAGATGTGATTTTGAGCAGATTGTAGAGAACTTTGAGTGTCATCTAAATTAGTATACAAGCTTTGTAAGTGTGCATGCAAAAACTTCACAGTATTATCATCACTCATATTTAATCTCTTACAATACCCAAGCAGCCCATTCTCTCCCTCTCCAACAAATTGTAAAAATGAAGGAATATCAGAGAATAAAGGAGGATAAAGCGATGAAGGATCGTTGGGATATAAGTCGCCCTGAACCCAAAGATCCAAGTTAGCATGACCCTGTTGTCTTCTTCTCTGCATTTCCTGTGTACTCAAATGTTCGTTTTTTATTGGTGCATACTCATTCAGTATACGAACATGAAAGTCTTTCTTTCTTGCTGTCGTTGAATGTTGAATGTTTGTTACTTCTCTCAATGCCATAGAATACAAATAAGCTGAGAGAAAATACAAAAATTTGTTGCTTCGCTCAGTGCGAATAAGAATGAGAGCATGCAGAGAGTCTCAGAAGAATCAAGGTCGAGCTCAACAAAACATCAAGATTCTAAGCAAAAGCTTTAGAAATGCCACCATAAGCATGAGATTTTGAACGAAGAGAGATGAGAGTGGTAATGGAATGAATCTGACAGGTTTTTATTACTATGTAGGCTCTTAATGATTGATAGAAGAGAATTTTCAAGGCAGCTCAAGGAATTTTGATACAGAGAATGTATTAAATGCATTTTAGATTCAAAATTTTTATGAAATGATAAAATTGTTATATTCTTCTCAAAAAAAGTTTTCATCATGTCAAGGGTATTAATGCACACAATAGTTTGCAAAGGACGAATGAGAATAATATACGAAAATTCTTGGGCTTAAAGAAGTGGGACCCTTCACTCTTAGGCCTACAAACAACCATCTTTATGACCTTTGTCTCCTTAATCCCAAAAAAATTAGTCTTAAACTCATGGGATTGACAATTCTTATGAGGCCCTTTCTATGTTCAAATGCCCCCTAATGGGCTTGTTTGGACGATCCCATGACATGTTACTTCATTGATTGAGCTTAACACATCCAATCATTGCAGTGGTACTCGTTGTACTTGTGGTGATGATACTATGTGCAGTATATCACAGCATAGTAGTGGGGATAGTACACACTACTCTAAGGAGAGTGGATGTGATAGAGGAGACTATGTTGCACAATGTTTTGGTGGGGGGGGTGTTGCATTTGATGTTGAAGAGACCAAGCTTACACATGATAATGATATGGCTCAAACCTATGATACACACAAAGCATCAATGAAACCATTGCATCCATGGTGTAATTGATCCAAGGCTTAGAGCATAAATAGCACCATCAACATATCCATGTGGTACACCAATGATCCAATGCAAAGCCACAATAACATCATCACTCGCATAAATCATGAATACTAAATAAAAAAACATAGATCTACACAGTAACACCTCCATAAGGCATAGATACATGCCTGCATCCCACATAATCTGAGGCCTAAATCTATTTCCCATAGCATCAAGGCTCAAGGCATCACATAAAGCAATAATCAATCATGGAACCAAGTGTCTGTCACCATGGAAGATGACATGTCACAACATCCAATAGATCATGACCAGAAAACCAATTTCCACTATCCACAAGCTTGCATATGAGTCATCAAAGGTAATACTGGTCCACACTCCACCCAAAGCTCCCAGTCATATGCTAGGGTCTCGATCAACGTGTCAAAGAGATGCAATCCCCAAAGAATGCATACCTAATCCCTACACTGCATCTTAGGCATACCATATGCAATGCAGAAAACTGTCGAACATATGATAGAGGGAGATGCCTAGCCAAATGATAGAAAACAGAAGGTAATACTGTGCAACTGCAAGAAGAAATGCAATCACATAGGAGAATGCCAATGTAATCATAGGTAAGTGTGCTTAAATGCAAGAGGTAAAGTGTGTACAAATGCAAACATATACATCAACAATAATGGATGTTTGAAGTCCAAGAACTTACTCCAGTCTTCTCTCTACACTCAGCTACATATGATCCAAGATGCTCAAGGTCCCACCCCACTCATAACATCACTCAGCTAGCAGGTTGAGGCGATTCCCAATCTCACACCTAGGGTTCATTGTCTCATTTAGGCAAGACAAGACCTCCCTAAATGAATGTCAATGAATGTCTCCATATCAAAATGACAGATCAAAAAAATATGAAATGTGCATGTGAAAAAATGTCAGTGCATAGGCAAATGTGATTGCTAAGTGATAGGTCTCACATGGACCAGGCCTAGGCCCACCATGTCTCTCCCATCCAGAGATGGCCTAGCAATTGCCATGCAAGTGCAATGCACAAATAAATGCAAAAGAAACCAACCCAAAAAGCACCAATGTGTCCTAGATGTCGGCATGGTTAGAATGATGTCCAAGTAACCAGTGGTCCATCCACTCAGCCTCACAATGTCCTCAAAGATAATCGCAACATCAATGACCTCCCAAACTACATGGCCATTTTGGGCTTTAAATTTAATAAAACAATTTCTATACAAATTTGACACCAGCCCACACATATATTCCATCACTTCTCCCATGAGCATCCATCACTATCCCCCCCTTGTCCATCAATTCTAATATATGCCCCCCCCTACCTTCATCACCTCTTCCTCATCCTCATTGTCCCTAACCTTGTTAAAATGGAGACAACAGAAGCAATAGTAGACACACAAAGCATCATACTTTATTCATGAAAGAGCCTGAATATATAGGCAAGAGATTGTTACAACTGACATCATCGATGATCCATGAGATGGAATCCAGATCCTATAATCTCCCCCCTGATTACTCCATGATTCTCTCCACACCACACTTGTACTCTCCTAGATTCTAGCCTACACACACATGGGCATACTGCCTTACATCATAGATTAGATCCCTCACACTAGCACACTCTTAAGCACACCTCTAGTCCTATGTTCACCATGTGAACTGATGCTATCACCCCTATACATTTTAGTCCTCTTGAGTTTGATTTACCAACAAACCCTTCTCCTCCCTTTGATCCATCTATCTCCTCCTCTCTCACCATGTGCCTGTGGACTCTCCTTACCAAAGTAGCTACCCCAACCTCCACTCTCCCTATTGCGGCCTCTACTCTGCTCTGCACTTTAAGTGGTCACAGCTGGGGGATGTATGTGAAGGTATGGAGGAGTGTGTACCTGACTGTGGATGTGAGGGGATACATAAGTGTGTGTGTGTGTGTGAGGGGGTACGTGAGTCTGTGAATGAGGGGGTTGTCTCCTCAATAGCAGTGGGGTGGGAGATGCCATGGGTCTCAGACTTGTAGGCACAGAATGTTGTGGGGTGACCTACGTGCTCACAATAGGAGTGGTCTGAAAGCTCACGGGGGTCACTCAATAATATATGTGCCTATCACGTGAGTTCAACGGAAGGGAATACTTAATTTCATTTCTTCTCACATTTTCACATACAGAAGGGTGTCACAAAGAGGATTGTAATATTGAATGAACATATTGAACCAAGTATATTTAATAATGCATCATGCACCAAGCATATTTGTGCATCAAACATCAGGTGCTGCTGCAACATTTATGCATCGAATAGCATCCAATAATAGCATTGTGTATCCAACAACAGCAATTGTACATCATGCATAAAAAAATGGACAGATTTAAGTCTTGGGATTTTTTATTTTCATGTAGCATCGTGTGTATGAGTGTGTGTGTATATTGTGTAAACACAATCCACACATAGACATACACGCACTACTACACATGCTCTTGGAAAGCACTTTCCCAAAAAGTTCATCAAAACTAGTCAACCAACTGACCACCACTAGCAAAAAGATGACCCAAATAGAGCTCCTATCCTTTTTCGTAACAAATTGTAAGACAAAGCATGTATAGATAGAAGACAAAGGAAGTGACAAGGAAACTTGAATAAACAAAGGAAAGGGCAAGGTCAAAAGTCAAAGGAAAGGACACTCACCTCTTGAAAGATACCTCCTCCTTTTGAATCTGGTTGATGAAAGTGTGTGTATGTCATCTTCCACCCAAGTAGCCATCCTTGGAGTGCTCCCTTGGATCTACGCTTGGTGGCCAGACTTTGAAAGTGAGAGGTGGGAGATGAAAATGAGAGTTTCAAATGAGAAAACAACATTATTGTGCATTTGGTGGACGAGATTGCTTTATGCAGCACTATGCATGCATATTGGATATTCTTCCTAGAGCACTTCATGAAGACCGTAAAAGACTTTGTGAGGCAAAGTGCAAGGCCCAAAGGAAGCATGGCCAAGGGTTGTTTGATACAAGAGTCTCTTGTATATATTTTAAAATTTCTTGGCCAAGTGGATAGCTCTTTGCCACGACTATGGATCAATGAAGAGGACTTAAGGATGACCTCTATTGTGCCTCAAGGAAAAGGATAGATTAAAGTAATTAACAGAGCATTGACTAATGATCTGAATTTCACTTGCATCCTTTATAGTGATGTGATGAGCAGATGGGCTACAAGATATGAGGATGCAAAGACAAGAAGGCAAGCAAAAAGAGCTCTCTTTTGGAGGCAACATGGATTTGGTAAGGCATACCCTAAGCAAATAGCAACACTTTCGAATGATATCCATGTTGACTGGTTGCATGAGGAAATGAAGAAGCAAAGAGAGATGAGGGGATGCATATCATGACAAAAGAATGGGACTATAGACAAGGACGCATGTTAAAGGTACATACATATAATGTTTTGCATTAGTTGTATGTGATTTGCTATTAATGATTCACATTGCTTATATAATTGCTTTTGTTTTGGTCCAATGCACTATGTTCAATGTTATATGGTGTGAAGACAAGCATTTTCCAATACGCATAATTGATGATAGAGGCATACACAAGATGGTGGCGTCATTAATTGTAGCTTTGAGGGAGCCAATGGAAAAATAGATGATTATTGTGGCACAATCAAATATATTTTTAGGCTTGACTTTTGTTGCTTCTTTGTGTATGTTTTGGATATCAAATGGCAAATAAATGTGGTGGGAAAAGGGCCTAATGCAACAACAAAATGCCATGCAAGTGGCTATGTAGTTATTGACTCTACAAAGTTTTGGCAAACAAAGAAAGATAGACTAGTATTGCCACAACAATGTGAGCAAGTAAGACATGTTTAGTAATTTTGAGACTTGTGCAATATTTTGAGACTTGATTCAGTGCTAAGGCAACATGAGCTTTGTTTGTTAAGATCATGTAATTTACTTCAACATGATTTACTAATGCACTTGCAATCCAAGGAATCCCTTTTTGTTGCACATGGACAAGTGGGTTTCCTTGTCTTCACCTTATTCTTATACAACATCTTATTTTATTTAGCATTGCCTTACTAAGAGTTATTGCACATGGATAAGTGGGTTTCCTTTTCCTTATCTTCACCTTATTCTTATTAAACTTCTTCTATTGAGCATTCCCTTACTAATGCACTTGCACTTGAAGGAATTTTGGGTTATCCTTATTGAAATTAGCTTTTTTAAAATGTACCTTATTCACCCATGCATTGCTAGTACTTCTTTTAATGGTGCAACATTTGATTGAAAATGAAAATTTTATGGGTTCATTTATTATTGGTTTCCATTTTTGGTTTGTATTATTATTATTCTTCTTCTTCCACATTTCCTCCTCTTTCTTAATATTGTAATTATATTTTACTTTTATATTCATTTAATAATTTTAATAATAAAATAACAATTCATTTAATAGATTTAATTTTCATCTTGTATTTTTATAGCTCAAAGTTTTTAAGGTGCAAGAAAAAATGCATGATTGCAAATAGATTAAGACTTAGTTTATTCATTAGAGATTGCATTCGATAAACTTGTGAAAAATCAATATGAATAATTCAAATTGTATAAGTAACAAAACCAAAATTTAAGATTTTCTCCAATAATGAAAACTCAAGTTACATCCAAAATGAGACTCTACATTTGAAATATAACACGGCTTAGGAAAGATGTCATATAGAACAACTATTACATGATGAATTCTACTCATCAAGTGAGTCTTCGCCATCAATGTCGCACCCTAATGCCAAGTTTGCTTGTGCACTTTCCATTGCTTTGGAAGGGATTTTTATGAGCTTTAACAAATTTGGATGTTTTCGTGGCTTCCAACTCCATACTATTACAGATATTGGCTCCCAACGTTCTGGATCACAAGGATTTATTCTCCATTGTTTTTTCCAACAATCCTTGTATCTTTGTACAATCGAAATGTTACCCTTAGCAACTGGAGCCCAATATTTTACTAAAACCTTCAGATAGTTTGGTGAACCTTTGTTTTTATCAACATCAGAAAGTGTCGAACCTAGCCAAATCAGATAGATCTTCTCATGTGGTCGCACTAGAATGAATTGGTCTTTGTGTACATCCATGTGAGGCTTGAAAGCAACTTTTGGTTTTCCTTTCGATGGTCCACAATAGTGTTCATCATCATCATCTTCTTCCAATTCCACACCATTTTCATTTTCCATGTCATCATCCATCCAATTTGTTTTGGGCCAAAAACCATCCATTAATTGTGTGTTGTTGCTTATGCTAATGTTTGAATCAAGTGCATTTGTAATGTCCTCCCAATATGTAATAATAGGAGAAATGAAGCTTTTGAAGGATGGGTTTACATTTTTGCTTTCAATGGACCTCTTCCAAAAAGCAATGTACTTTTCAAACCATCCATTATGGTATTTTGATCTTTGAGCCTCTCAAGAAGTGGTAATGCAAGGGGATCTCCCTTTGGTAGCATAGGATGACCATTAGGATCTTTCTTCCATAGTTGTATTCCTTCTTGTGGTTTCCATGTCTTCATTGTCGGATTCATCATATATTGCATTATAGGTATACCATCTCTAACAAAAAAACGAAACTGTAGAGGTTTCTTGTGTCCAACCAATGCATCTGCTCCATCACATATGTACCCTTTAATAAAACTTTTGAAGTCTGGTATCTCTTGCATCAAGTATGGAATTGGAGAAAAGCATGAGCTCTCAATGAAGGCATCCATCAGCTGACAAAATGTGAACACACAACTTGATCGAAGCCTTTCTGAAAATCTACTAAACATTGCATCAACATCCTCATGTGTGTGGCCAACCATTAGGAATCCAAGATGCACCATCTCAAATATGCCCCTTGCCGTTAGAAGAGACAAAAATGCAAAAACATATCGGTTTTTATTTTCAGAGCCACAATTGTCAAGTTGCAAGAATAATACTCTTGGTAGGGCATTAAAACCATCATTTTGTAGTCGATGAAGGGGTTGTGCACTTGTAGTGGCATTATTAATTTGTGGTGTAGAGGCTCCTTGAACATTCATCATTATATTTCTACTTTCAACCATAGAAGGGCCATCTAAAGTAGTGTTATCTCCATCTTTGCCTTTATTCTTTTGCAATTGTTGTTGAATATCATATGCATCCCTTGATAGCAAGCTAGCAAAAATAGCTTGTTGTGTCACCAATTTGGATTTGACATCCCCTTTAACATCCTCATCTAGAAGTTCTAAATGCCTCAAGCATCTTGCAAGTGATCCCACTGTGAAATTTGGATCTGAAGGCCAATATCCCATTGCAAAATGACCATATCCACTCTTTTTGTGTCCATGGACTAACATGCCTGTTAAAGAAATTGGAAGTTGCATAACACGACTCAAGCTTTTAGGATGGGGCTCTAGCCGAGGTATGCATGTCTTTACCTGATCCATTTTATCATGAATAATGCACACATACTTACTAGGTTCACAACAAGCCTTTTGTTTCCAAGAATAGTACAAATTCCTACATGTCATTTGTGCAAGCATGTGTTTTCTCTTTTCCATGAGCAAATTTGCACGATCTTGTACCACTTTGGTTGATGCCAATTTCATCTGTATTGAAGTGCAAATGTCACATTTTGAAAATGAGCTAGATTTGCAAAGTGAAACTTGCTTAAAGATTGTCCTCCATAGTCTACTAAGAGTAGAGTGTGAAATCGTTTTGAAGCCTGAGCTTGTAAGCGTGATGTTGACTTCACGCAAAATATCTTGTTGTCTGTAAACACCTGCCAAAACATGGTGATTGTCTCTATCTCCTTCAAATGTTGTTCTACTTCTATGAGGCATAATCTCAGCATTTTTATCCACATAGTCTTGGATGATTGCTTTGGCCATCTCCACATGATCCCATGCTCGTCGTATTATCCCTATGTTTCCATGTCTTGCTTTCCTAGCCCCTTGTTCATAAGAAGATTTGTACCTATGAAAGGAAGCCTTTGATATTCCATGTATTGTGTACCATGCCTTTCCACATATGGTTTTGCCACAAAATAGCATATTTATACCCCTTTCTTTTCCTTCCTTTCTTTGGATTGATTGAAGCATGTCATATACATATGTAACCCTATCAGATGAATTTTGTCCCCAATATTGATGTCTAGCTTCTTCAACCTTTTTCCTCTCCACATGCTGGCAACAATTATTATCGCAACAATCAACGATTGAAACTGCATGAATGCTTTCAGACATTAAGAGTTGTGAAATCTTTGACTTCTTTGACGTACACTCATTTTGCAATGGCTTTCTGTTTACCATTCTATATTTTCTTTTTCCCATAGTTTTTGCATTGCTTGTAGTATCTATGTGCAGAGTTGATAACATATCTTGTTCATGTAACTCAAAAGTAATGTCATCCTCTTGTTGTTGGTCAACAAGCTTACTATCCTCCTCGAATGTCACCTGTGTGATTGGCCATTTTATAAGTTGAATATCAATATTCTCCACCTCATTATCCTCATGGGTTGCACTGTCTATTTGGTGTACCAGTTGATGTACATACGTTTTAGAGATAGTAACACCAACATGATCGTTTCCGAGCTCCTCATAATCAATTGCCTCATGAGGATATGCCAATAAGATGTACCCCTCAGCAACAACTTGTGTGTGATTGAAGGACCAAAGAAGAACCTTTTGATTAGCCCAATCATCACGTGTTTTCCTTGTACTCATGAGAAGATTCCCTTGATCCACATTCTTCTTATAAACATTGTTTTTGTCCCACATTACAAAAGAGCCAATTGCCTGCTCTAATGTTAAAGCACCTGTTGTTGGGTAAGGAACCATGGCATCCTTTACTATCACCTTTTCAATAATGACACAAACCCTATTGTGCTCGAGCATTATGAAGTTACAAATTGCACTAGGGTCAGTTGAGTGGATAGATCCCTCTGCAACAACTTTTCCATGAATACATAAGGTTACAATGTCTCCTTTTTGCATGCTTGTCATTTCTAAAATAAACACAAAACAAAAATTTAGAACAAAGCAACAAAAAATGATATGTAAAGAGAAATTAGACCAAAACTACACATTAAGCATTGTTCTTTTTTACAACTTAAAGATTGTGCACTTAGTTCCACCATACTATGTACGTGTTTTTTGAAGCCTTAATAGGTTAGTTATGTCTAGTTAATTTCCTTTTGAGACGGACAATGTCCGTCAACATTTAGAGAAGAAAGAAGAAGGTATCCCCACATGCAAATAACAGAAACTAATAGTGTAGAGAAGTATTCATGCATCATGGTATCTAGCAAATGAAATTATATGTTGACAGACGATGTCCATCAACATAGAGAAAAGAAAAGAGAAGGTATCCCCACATTAAAAGAAGGGAAATTAATAGTGTAGAGAAATATGTATGCATTGTGCTATCTTCATTTGAAGTAGATAAATTAATAATATTGACAGACGATGTCCGTCAACATGGAGAGAAGAAAGGAGAAGGTATCCCCACATGCAAAGAAGAGAAATTGAAAGTTTAGAGAAGTATGTGTCCATTATGATATGTACCAATTGAAAGTGTAAAGAAAGGATGCATGTATGGGGAAGACACATGATAGCATGCTTGATGGCATGCATGATGATGAATGTGGATATGGGCATGCATGGTTGACATTGTGTATGTGCATGATGGCACATGACAAGAGACAAGTAAACGACGCCGGTGGAAGCACGCGCCCGCATGTGTGGGCGCCCAGTGGCTGCAGCAGGAGGTCCAACTGGATTGGGAACAGTTGCACCACATGACAACGCCCCAATCCAATCAAACTGGACAGGGCGTGCGAACTGTCTTATCAACATGTGCAACCGCATTCACACCGCATCCGCATCCGCGACCGCCGCCGCCTTCTAACTAAATACCATGTAACATTGATGGAGCAATGCTACGCAATGATAAAAAAAAATCCTTGCATCGGCCGCATCCGTGCATCGGCCGCATCCGTGCTCGCCACCACCTCCTACTTTTATATTCATTTAATAATTTTAAAAATTTGTGTGCTCGGCACCCGTCAGCCCGCAGGCCGCCCGCCTACGGACTGCCCCGTCAGCACCCGTAGGCCGCCACGTGGCGGCATCACGTGGCGCCTGCGGGCTGCCCCGTCAGCACCCGCATGCAGCCACATGGTGGCCTGCGAGCAAGCCTTCTGGCAGGCCTTTTGATGGCCTGCGCAGGCCGCCACGTGGCGGCCTGCGCAGGGCCATCTGACGGCCTGCTGCCCGCCTGGCAGGCGCCTGCCTGACAGGCCAGGCCGCCTGTCAAACAGGCAGCCGCCATGCTGGTGGCTACGCCTGCAGACAGGCAGCGCGCAGGCGCCACGTGCAGGTGCCACGTGGTGCCTACGCGCTGCCTGTCAGTAGGCGCAGTCGCCATGCTGGCGCGTGCCTGTCTGACAGGTGGCCTGGCCTGTCAGACAGGACAGGCGACGCCTGTCAGGCAGGACAGGCCAAACGACTGCTGCCTGTTAGATGGCAGCAGGCTGTCCCATCAGCAGGGCGGGCCCTGCGCCCTGCGAGCGCCACGTTGCACGGGGCAGGGCGGCACGGTCTGCCGCCCTGTCCCCTTGATTGCACACGAGTGGCGGTACTGCGGGCACCGTTTTTCGCACCGCGCGTACCGCCCTCGTCCCGTTTTTCACACGAACGTGTGTACTGCCATCTCTGTTACCTTAATGGCGCACGAACGCGCGTACTGTTCGTCCACATAGGTCCGCCTAGTCAGACAGACTCGTCCCGTTTCTCTCTCTCGATTGACGAACTTCAACGGAACGACCGACGGACGTCGACGGACTTCGACGGAACTGTCGACGGAAATCTGTCCGTCAACGAAACTGCGCGACGGACATTTCTGCTCGCTCCAGCCTCTTCCCACCTCTGTTTCTGCTCGTTCTTGTGTCGTTTTTTTGGCACACTCCTTCTCCTCCTTTGCTTACCCCTTCAAACAGAAAACGTGATACTTTTTGGAGGTGCCTTTGGTGTCTTGAACGAGCTACTTGAGCTGCCTCCAAAGGCAGCTCTCTCTCCCTCTTCTAACGGTGGGTCTACCCACCATCCTCTTTTAGCCCTCCCACTACCTTTCCCCTTTCATCAAGGACATAAAGACAGATTGTCACAAATACAACAAAGAAAGAGATAGGACGTTACCTGGTTTAGAAGAAGCAGTCCAACTCGCCATTGCATTGTTTTCATTCCAAGTAAGTGCCTCCATCTTCCTCTCCTCTTTTGGTTTTGTTTGAAATGATGCTCAAGAAAACAGAAAAGTTAAAAGGGCTCAAGGAGGAATGAACACTATAAATAAAATATACAACTCTAAAGTAATAGTTATAATTTCTGTGGTGAAATTTCTGAATTAAGATTTCATTCTCTTATGTGGAAAATTTTTTAATTGGATGCTCAATTATTTTGGAGGGAAATTCAAATTCAACTCAGTGGAATTTTAGAGGGAAATTTAAGTTTTGTTATTGTTCTTTTAGATGGAAACTCACTCATTTTCTTCACATACACAATGCATGGGGATTTCTTCTCCTCTCTTCCCTCTATCTTGACGGACATCGTCCGTCAAGAGAGAATGAGGGAAACTCAAGGATCATTTTTCTCACATAAATCACACACATACACAATACATAGAGATTCATTATTCTCTCTTCTTTTTGTCTTGACGGACATTGTCCATCAAGAGAGAGTTGAACTAAACACATACATAAATTGTATGTGGATTTCTTCTTCTCTCTTTTCTTTATCTTGACGGACATTGTCCGTCAAGCTAGAATTAAGAACACACATACACAATGTATGAGAATTCATTCTTATCACATACACAATGTTGTATAGATTCCTTCTTCTCCCTTCCCTCTATCTTGACGGACGACGTCCGTCAAGAGAGAAAAAACTAAACACTTACACAATGTGTGTGAATTCCTTCTTCTCTCTATCTTCATAGACATTGCTTGTCAATAGAGAATGAAGCATACACATACACAATCATGTGGATCCTTCTTCTATTTTTCTCTATCTTAACGGACATCGTTTGTGAAGAGAGAATGACAAACAGAAATCGTTTCCTTTATCTTGACGGACATCGTCCGTCAAGCTAGAATTAAGAACACACATACACAATGTATGAGAATTCATTCTTATCTCTTCCCTCTATCTTGGGGAATGTTGTCCATCAAGAAAAAAATAATTAAACACATACACAACCTCATGTAGATTCATTTTTCTCTCTTTCTTCTACCTTTACGGGCATCGTCCATTAAGAGAGAAATAACTAAATGCAGATACAATGTTGTGTAAATTTCTTCTTCTCCTTTCCCTCTATCTTGACAAACATTGTCCGTCAAGAGAGAAAACACTAAACACATACACAATGTTGTATAGATCCCTTCTTCTCCCTTCCCTCTATCTTGACGGACGACGTCCGTCAAGAGAGAAAAAATTAAACACATACACAATGTGTGTGAATTCCTTCTTCTCTCTATGTTCATAGTCATTGCTTGTCAATAGAGAATGAAGCATACACATACACAATCATGTGGATCCTTCTTCTATTCTTCTCTATCTTAATGGACATCATTTGTGAAGAGAGAATGACAAACGGAAATCGTTTCCTTTATCTTGACGGACATCGTCCGTCAAGCTAGAATTAAGAACACACATACACAATGTATGAGAATTCATTCTTATCTCTTCCCTCTATCTTGGGGAATGTTGTCCATCAAGAAAAAAATAATTAAACACATACACAACCTCATGTAGATTCATTTTTCTCTCTTTCTTCTACCTTGACGGGCGTCGTCCATTAAGAGAGAAATAACTAAATGCAGATACAATGTTGTGTAAATTTCTTCTTCTCCTTTCCCTCTATCTTGACAAACATTGTCCATCAAGAGAGAAAAACAATCAAGAGGTATTAAAAAAAACCCCTACCTCTGGATTTTTATAGCCTATATACACCCCTTCTATAAATGTTGAGATGATTGAAGTTACCCTTATGTATGGAAAATTTCACTTTTTGAATTAAAAAACCCCTTATGTATGTATATTTTTTGTAACTCCATAAAATTATAAAACCCCTTTCGTTGATCGCACATGCTATCTTACATATTCCTTAGTCACCCCCCCGAGCTTGTTACCATCTAACCTAGAGAGAGTTAGTA
Source organism: Dipteris shenzhenensis (assembly GCF_047967505.1). Lineage (NCBI taxonomy): Eukaryota > Viridiplantae > Streptophyta > Polypodiopsida > Gleicheniales > Dipteridaceae > Dipteris > Dipteris shenzhenensis. The sequence continues at coordinate 13,523,449 of NC_141605.1, forward strand.
GAGAAGGAAAATTGAGCATCCCCTTTTCTAAACGAAAACATTGCCTTTCTATCTCTGCTTGTGAAGGGTGTGATTGCCATGATAATGTTGTCCTATTTTTCCAAGGAAGACCAAAGATTACTTGGGTCACACAAGTCTTTTCTAAGGAGTTTCTCACTGAATGCAAACTTCCTAACTCTATGCCCATCATACACAATGAGAAATACCATATCACTATCTATGTCTTTACAGTTGCACTTTAAACATTTCCACAAGATCTGGGATTATTTGATATTTATCCTTCCCTATTTGTCTAGAAATGAAAAAAAACTTGTTTAGGAGTTGATGTAAGACTCCACTCATGCAAAAAAATACCATTAATAGATCCTTGAGCTACTAGAGCTAGTTTTTCATATTGCTAAGAAGACAATTAAATATTGTTTTTGCTTGAAGCTTGGAGGGGGTCTAATAGGAATTGAAAATGGCTCAACATCATGTTTTTCTTCCTCCTTTGACTTCTCACTAGGGCCAGCAATATCTTTGCTAGACTTTGAAAGAATAGATGGAGCTTTTAAATGAGACAGTCTTAGTAATTTTCCAAAAATATTTTGGGGCTCGCTTGAAAGTAAATGGGCTCTTCAAAACTAGGACTTTGAAGCAAAGACCTTTAGCAACTGTTGAAGTAGGCAATCTTTCTTGTGCACTCTTGCTAAGAATGTCCTTAGAATCTATTATGGACTTGTTGATAGACTTCAATTGAGGAGGAGAATCAAATGGTATCTCCTCACCTCCTTTTTTAGACATAGCCTTATATCTCTCCTTTGATTTTCAAACTTCATTACCTTTGCAAACATAAATCGATGTGTACAGTTTACCGACTATGATTAAGCACATCAAACTTATATTAAAATTAAATTGGGTAGCCTAATTAGAAGCGAATAAATGTATGTTATCAATGAAAAGATTGACTGGGATGTCTAATATCAAAGTGAAGCTTTAACATGATGTGTAACATTAGCTTTAATTAGATGTTTCACATACAACTATTGCTTAAACCAAATGACCAACAACAAAAAAGAAGCATCAACTTGATGTTAAACATCACCATCAAGTCAAATCTTTGATTTGATGTTTTACATTGGATTGAAGCTTCAATTTGATGTTTTTAAATCAAAATAAAGCTTTAAATTTGCATCTTAAACAAAAATATTGAAAAAAATCCTTTAATTTTAAGCTTCTAGTTTAAGGTTCAACTTGATGTTAAAAGTCAAATTTAAGCTTCCTATTAATGTAAGACATCAAGATGAAGCTTCAATTTGATGCTTTACATCAAGTTGAAGCTTCAATTTGATGTAAAACATCAAGTTGAATCTTTAACTTGATGTTGAACATCAAATTGAGTCTTCAACTTGATGTTGAGCATCAAGTGAAGCTTTAATTTGATGTTTTTCATCAAGTTGAGGCTTCAATTTGATGTTTTCCATCAATTTGAATCTTTAATATGATGTAAAAACATCAAATTAAAGCTTCAACTTGATGTTCGACAACAAGTTAAAGGCACTCAATTGATGTTAGACATCAGCTTGAAGCTAGACAATGTGAAACATTGAATTCGATGTTTGACACCAAATTCAAGCATGAATCTTTTCATTGTAATATTTAATTCATAATTGATTTACAAAGAAACATTATCCGTTTGACATGCTATCATCTCCTTTACAAACACAATGATGAGTAGGAATGGGTTTGAAGATGGAAATAGAGATCCAAGAGGAGGAAGCCCAAACTAAAGATAAAATTTCTTCAAAGCTTGCTCTAAAGTGGTTTCTTCAATGATAAACTTTCTTTAAGAGGTGTAGCCAAGAGCATAAGGAGGCCGTAATCAAGAGTGTGTCTATGAGTTCATGTAGGTCATAGGTAGGGTACTTGATTATGCATACATGGAGGTTCCATGCAAGGCCATAGAAAAGAGGTGGACATGGGCCTAGAAAGTGCACCTAAAGAAGCATAGCTTAGAGGTAGGGTAAGGCAAAGATGGTGGGAGGGCCAAGGAATGGTGAGGAGGACCAAGGCTTGGAGATGGTTGGAGAGGTGTCTCTAGAGAAGTGCAAATAGAGAGACATCATTGGAGAGCCATGGCCAAGAAGTGTCACTAGAGAAGTGCGACTAGAGAGACATCACTAGAGAGCCATGGCCAAGAAGACGTTGCCAAGGAAGATTGAGTGTGACCAAGAAGATGCTATCCGAGAAGCCACATCCAAGAAGATGCTACCGGGGAGGAACGTGTGTAGAGGCATAGATGGAGGTGATGAAATTGAGGGAGAATGGACTAAAGACATGGCCAAGAGCTTAGCAAGGAGTTGGAGGATCTGGGCATGTAGTAGGCTTGGCAAGGATCGATAGGAGCGGAGAAAATGGTAAGATGGTGATGCTTCGAAGAAGAGAAGGAAGGTGGAAATCGGGTTCCTTAACCAAAGAGGAAAAGCATGCAAAAATATTTTTCCTTACATGAAGAGTCAAGTGTGAAAGCACTTTATTTTTCACCTTTACATCAAGTTACCTCCAACTCAATATTTTGTATTTAACTTGGTGCAAAAGTGGAAAATTTATTGTTTCACACCCAATTGTCACTTAAGGACATCCCCTTAGCCCCCTTAAGGACATCCCTTATCCCTATATGCTCCATGCTCTAGTCCTAGGCCTTCTAAATTGAATGTAATGATGTATGAACCACTTACTTTTGATGTTCAACATGAATTTGGTCCTTCAACTGAATGTCAGACATCAAGTTGTGTGTGTGTGTGTGTGATGTGTGAGATCAATGAGGCACTGACTTGGGAAACAAGCAACAATTGACAAATTGGTCTTATCATCGTGGGCCGGGGTCTATTGGTAGCCCTTCGACCATGTCACTAGGGAGGTTGCCCCTAGACCCCTCAAGGGCTATCAACCCCTGGACCCTCTACTTTTGGGCTAGCATGACTGCGACCTTTATTTTGTGGGGTGTGCATGGCAAATCTGACCTTGTGGGTGCATCCCCTACCTCAACTAGCATAGCCTTCACCATTCGACGAGAGTTTGGAGGTGCCTCAATAGAGTGGAATGCTCCCCACCTCCGTCACTTCTGCATCAGCTCTCTGGGTTCCATATTAGCAATTAAGCTCTCAGCAAAAGTTTCCCAATCAATTGCCCCCCTTAGATGTTTAATGAGAAACCCGCTTGCAAATGATTTCGTGAGCTCCAAACCATAATTTCCATGAGGTTTAGATGTGAATAAACTATAGAACCTTGCCCAAAACTCTGGCCTCACTGTCCTACACTTAAACTTGGAACCTCTCTTATGCGTATCCTCGAAACAAACCAACCAATCCTACGTAGTGAAATCATGCTCACCAAGGAGTCATGCATCCTGGCCATTGTCGTAGAGGTTGTATTCCTTATGTGCTTGGGATTTAGTCATGTAGAAGACTCTTTTCCTCTCAAATGCCATGAATAGAGGATGCCATTGATTCATCTACTCAAAGATGATAGTGGCAAAACAAAGATGTAGTGAATAACCTTCAATGTACTCAAATAAATTTGAAACTGGAAAACAAAAGAGACCTCACACTCCTTGAATGACAATACAGAAACAACATTGCACAGCTGGGAAGGCTTCAACGACACCCTTTCATAGTTGGGACTAAAGATATAGCCCATACTAGTTGGAGAAGAGTGCATGCTGTGAGAATGTGCATTTAACCTTGCATGCAGATACTTTGATAGAAAACACGATCTCGAATGAAGTAAATCGATACAATGTGTACATGAAATTGAATTTTGGACTAAAAAAGGGCCTCATAAAGGATGGATTAGCAAAATGGATTAAGACTTAACAAGGCCCATGTGAGTCCAAAAAAAATTGCATCTCCCTAGGAGGTGGTGGTCCCAATGTGCCTTGAAAAGTGCACCTAGGCTCTCCCACTTGGAGGGGCCCTCTATTTGGAAAAAGGTGCCCCTACCTCCCTCCTCAAGGTGGTCTCCATTTCAAAAAGTAGCTCGCGGGTACCACTCCCCCCAAAAATTTAAATTTTTTCAAAAGTTGCAAAATTGGCCTGAAACCCTTCCAAACCTTCCCCCAAACCATGCCTATGCATTAAAAACACTTTCCAACCACTAAATCCTTCATCTTCTTAGCATAATCACTTTCCAACCCCACTTTCCTAATTCTTCTCACCATAATCACTTGTCAACCCCTCAATACAATTTCTTCTCATCACTTTGTTATGTTCTAATCCCAAACCTTTACTACTTTCATAGATCCTATTCTACCCTTTGCTAATCTCAAATCGCATTTCATTTGACTTTCTGTCCATAAATCTAGTTTTCAATCCACTCATGGCTCCATTGCAAGATCGCCACAACAAGCTGCAAAAAAGCACCTTGTATGTTGAATTCTCACCTGAGTATGGTACAACTCATCAATGCAGTGGCCGCAAGATTGCCGACAAAGAAAAATTAAACCAACCATGACAACAAGGAGCAAGGCATGTCGACCAAGTGGAGTGTTGGTGGACTCTATCTAGTGGATCCTTTGATAGGTGCTCCTCCTACGTTTACTTGAATATGTGGAAGATGGTATTCGAGGATTACTTCAATATGTGGGAGATGGTATTCAAGGATTACTTGGCTATTGCAAATGCATTGGTCCTATTGGTGCTAAGGCCCAATTTGCCAAGGTTCACTTATTCAGGATGGAAGGAGAAATTAAAAAACTTACAGGTACTATGCACACTTTGCCTGAACTGCTAACCCAAGAACAAATTGCAAGTTAGACTCTCAAGAAAATCCTTGCATATTCTCAAATTGAGATTAAAAATTATATTGATGCAAAAGAAAGGTCACCAGAGACAATTATAAGATTAATTAACAAGAAGATAAAATTGTTGAAAGAGACTTGGTCCCTCTAGCAGCACCTTGCTTTATTGACTATCAAGTTGGAGAAAATTAAAAGAACCCCTCTCAGTTACAAGAATAGAATCAAGGCTATAACCAATGGAGAGCTTGGCATATGGTGGTGGAGCAAGGAAGAGAAGGATGCAAGCTACACGGTATGTTTGTTTTGGACTATTTTGTAATTGTGATGCTTTTCATATAATCATGTAATGGTGTGTTTTTCTAATCCCATCCATGCTTTTTGTAGGAATTTAATGACAAAGGTTGTTGGAAGAGAAGCATACAACAAAGTTTATGTAGTAAAGGGTATAGTGAAGAAGAGATACTTCATTTCAATTGTTAGGGATCCACGACGGCATGTTTTGTGATGTGCAATTTTGGAAGGGGTTGCAATTGATTTAGGGGACATTGTAGACCCAGCAAAAGTTTTCCATGCATGTGATGTTGCTGGCATTAGTAGACAAGGGTACTAAGTTGCATAAAATGTTTTTGTAAATGCGCTTTGCGGTCAAGGTGTAAAGAACCCATTGTTACCGAGACCATTACATGTTAGAAATGTAAGAAAGAAAACAAATTCTTATGTTCAAGATATGCTAGGAGAATCTTTACAAATTTTAGAGAACATGATGTTGGAAGGCACAAACAAGAAGAAAGGCCAAGGCACCAAAAAGAAAGGTGGACAAGCTACCAAGGGGGCAAAGTAGGCACCAAGCACCTTCGACTGCACAGAGATGAGCAATGTTTTTTTAGATGCGAGCAAGGTCCAAGTTGCTATGGTTGAGTATTACAACATGAAAGCATGGGGTAAGTGACCTTTCTTATGTGTACTTGAGTTGTGATTTGTTAAAGATCTTTTTTAGCAGCGTAAATTTGTAATTTGTTCAGATTGTGGAGGGAAGCTTGTGTTTGCTATCGATTTGGATGAGTGTGAGATTGTCAAGGTGCACAAGTTAGAGAGGGTTAGTATTTCATTGATGAAAAAAGCAATCGAACATGCCAAAAATAATGAAGTTGAAGAAGATTTAAGTGTTCAATCAGAAAGACACATTTGGTGGCTCATTGCATTCAAACTTCTGAAAGAGAGACACACATACTTGAAGTGGGTGTTTAGTAGATCTCCAATTCCAAGCATTATAGATGCCTACACTAGGAGAGTTGCTTCAAATTGAAGGATTTAGATCCTTTCAAGTTGAATGGCACATGTCAGGAGATCTTAAAAGGTTGAATTGCATGTTTGGAGTGGAATTGAGTGCACCAATGCATTGTACTCGTGCCTTTTTTGTATGCACTCACAACAAGTTCAAGTGAATAAGGATACGAGTATCGGGCAACATAGAGGGAAAGGAAAGAACAATGCTAATGCTAAAGATGTGATGAGTGATATGGTAGGTGACGATGCTGACAAATAGATGTACTGGAACAATGGAATAATGACCTGCAATCAGGATGCTACACCCAAGAGAGAGAAAATCAATGAAAAATGGGATCCAAATTTCAACATCCCATTACTTAGAGTGCATTTTTGTGTGTTGCATGCTGAGATGCGGCTCATTAACAGGTTACTTTACTTGCACATTGCATATGTATGGAATATGAAACCAGAAAAGAGAATGGAAACGTGTACAACAAAGCTCGAAGCTCTTCTCTAGAGCATGGGACTTCATGGAGGAAATGTGAAGCTATGCAAAGAAACACAATTCTCAAGAAAATTAGGGAATTTTTTGAATAACGTGCCCATGGGGGGCTCAAAGGCACGGAGATTTTTGTCCAATCATGGCAAGAATTGATTAAACATGCATTGGAATTATTGGAAAGACTTGTGTGACTGGACCACTAATTTGAAAACTGAGCGTAATTTGATAACTTTGCGAGTGCATGTTTGGAAAGCACTAGATAACTTGGTAAAGATATTGACAAATCATTCCATAGATAATGCAGATGTACAACTATATGAACTCACAGTGAAAGAGTTCACCGAAGCCATGGTGGATGGATGGGGTGAATTGCACATTACTCATTACATGGTATGTTTGTTCTTGACAATTTCATTTCTTTTCATTTTATTTGATGCTTACCTCACAAACATTTCCTATGATTGCAGCACATTATTTATGCTCACGGTCCATGGTACCTTCAACAATAGGGTTCATTGAACGTTTGGAGTGCTCAAGCGATGGAGAAGTCACATTATAGAGCTCGAGGTGCATACTTTAAAATTACACGACATGGTGGGGTTAATGGAAGTAGCACTCTGCATGAGATGTTTGAGTGGTTTTGTCATGGAATAATTGGGTCCTCGAATGCAAGGGAGAAAGCTTTGCAAACACAGTTAGCTGAAGTGGTTTATTTAACTTAAACGAGTAAAAGAAGGTGCTCATGAAAGCTTCAAAAGCATCCCAAATGCACAAAGGGTGGCTAGCAACCAGAAGCCCGTTAAGAAAGCATTGGGTTGCCAAAAAGAATGTACATTTATGCCATTGATTCAAACCATGTTCGAAAATTTTGATTTTTAATTTAACCATTTTAATTTTTTTGGGAGCCATAACTTAGGTTAATTTTAATTTAACCATTTGTGGCTTGTGAGAACTCAGTTTAATCAATTAAATTTTTTTGAGAGGAAAGGAAACTAATTAATGGAAATAAAAATAAAATTTGAGTATGGGCACATATTTCTTGTGGACGGCAGTTGAGTGTATTTTATTAAGGGGGCTTATTTAGCGAAAGGTTTAACATGGCCATGTATAGCTAGCTGTAGATATAAAAGTGACTTTAGAAAGTTAAATCCCCTCCATTATCTAAATGTATCTTCTTCTTCACTAAAACTCCTTTCTCTCGCTCTCAAAACAAAACTTCCATCTGCCATTGCGAATCTCCTCCTATCACACCTACATGGCAAGGACAAAATAGTGGACAAGAGGACAGGCAGACCGATCCTGCAAATAGCAGCTATAAGAACTTAGGGAAAAACCTGGAGGACAGATGGTAAGACACCAACTCAGAGTCAAATTTCAAAGCTGAAGAAGAGGAACAACATCAAAGACAAAATAAAAGACAGCAAGAGGAAGAAGAAAGTGAAGAGACACATTTGATGACTTAGATGAAGATAACAAAGAAGAACAAAGATCGAAGGCCTTAGGTGATAACAACAGATCCCAAAGACAAGAAGGAAAATCCTCTAGCAAAAGGCAAATGTTTTGGATGACGAGGAATGGAGAAGGCACATAGAGCAATAAAAACGTGAGAGAATTATCGCAGCTCAGTAGGGGCCTCCACTATCAACACACACAGACATACACAATACAATGGACAAATGAATTGTCATAATGCAAAAATGACAATGTAAATGGTACGTAAAATTTGAAGGAAAGGAAGCTCGGTTTGTAGGATCCAAGTCCATATCTTGAGCCATGTACACGTGCTGAACCTTCACCTTGAGTCCCTTTTTCGTATTACAAAATCCAACAATGCGACCCTTTTCTTTGCTATGTCCTCTCTTGAAACCTTGAATGGACCTATTGTAGAAGGTTGCATTGTAACCCAAAGACATTAGCCTAAACTCTTGAGCAATCCGAACATCACTGTCATCCTTTAAAATGTGACCTACACAAGATTGAAGATATAGCTTTGGTCTAGGGGAAGGGGAGTGCTTCACCATTGTAGAAAGAATGGGAGAAAAGAGGAAGAGGTTGAGAGGACGAGGGTGAGAAGAGGAGGAGGCCGAGAGGAGGAGGATGAGAAGAGGTTGAGAGGAGCCTAGAGGCTGAGAGGAAGGTGGTGAGTGAATGAGGATAGTTTGGGGAGACACTCGGAGGTGTTTGGGGGGGTGTGAAAACTTTTCCAAATTTTTATTTTTTTTGGGAGGAAAAGATCCCCGTGAATTTTGAGGAGGGTAGGGGGACCATCCAAAAGTCACCCCAAGGAGGTGGTGGGGGTAGAGGGAGGCAAGTGGTAGGTAGTGGCGACCAAGGGAGGTCTCTCCACCAATGGGAGGCCAATATGGAATTCTTGATTCTTTTAATGCCCAAGCCTTCCCATTGGCTAGTTTGTTAATCTTGAGGTTAGACAAATCTTAAGGGCCTAATGCAAGAGGCTCTTTTTGAGTCCGAAATTCCACTAATAAAACATCACCAAACGAGCTGGATTGTCAACCTCAGATTTTGGCGGAGCAGATGGTGACGATGAAGGTGAACGTGAACGTGGAGTTATATCCTTCCGTGTTTTGGAGGATGAATGTTTACACGAATGTATCTTTTTGTTTAGCTAGCCAGAAGGGGGAGATACCTTCTTTTTTGTGTGGTCTTGGAATGAAGGAGGAGTCGAGGATGAGGAATCAATGTGTACAGGAGAGGGAGAGAGTTTGTTCGACGGTGGACATTTTGAAAAATCTGATCACTTTTGAGAGGGAGAGCAGAAGGAGGAGGGCTCCCTTCCGCGCGTCTTCATGATGCCTCAGCTATGTGCAGCACAGGTGATCCTCCAACAATAGGATGATAGAACTAAAACTGGCAACCGCATTGAAGCTAAGGAATCAGAAGAGTTTCATTCAAATTGGCTCCTACCAGTTATTAAGTGTGGTAGCAAGCCATACTTACAACCACTACAAAAAGTGTTGATTAGTGTACCACCCAATCATGCTTATACCCTCCTACACTTCTCTTATGATCTTCTCTTATGATGTTCATGATATTCAAGCATGATCATTTCACAAATTTTTATAAATTTGAGGCATCATACATGCATGTAAAAGAAACAATGATAGTTTACTTCAAATTGCAAGAAATTTAAAGACATTTTATGTGAATGTACAAGCACTTAAACTAATTCTACAAAAGTATTGAAAAAATTCAATAATGTTTCATTTGCTCATATTATGTTCTAAAAATCTTTTATTGCATTGAACTGCATACTTTTTCATTATATTTTCCTTGCATCCCAAAATAAGAAGTTTGAGCGTCTAGTTCAGTGAATATTATATATTCTATGTAATGTTTTTTTACAAGAACCTAAAATATTGTATATTTTAGCCTTTTGAAAAATTGCTACTCTAAAATTTATGCTCATTTTTTAAAAAACAACCAAATTTTCCCTAATGTTGAGAGAAACTTGAATGGAAAACATTTACAATTACCCAAACCATCTGTAATAGTGTTTTCTCTTCCACTTGACCGCTTTCATTGCCAGTAGACGTTGGTCCGACCTTATTTAAATCACAAACACATGATCCGATTGGAATCCGAAAGTAAGCATCCGACAATCTTCAGTTTATAAAGAGATGGAGCCTAGAGGGCCCAATGTAAGGGGGGCTAATGTCAAGTGGCAGCATTTCATTGGTTGTCAGTTCAGTGCCGTGCCTAGCCTTGCCTGCGTGTGCACTCCAACTGCAATCGTTAGTAGATGAAAAGCCTCTCAAGGAGTTATCTTGCCACATCAGCTGCCTGATGCTGCTACAGGCTACCAGAAGGACGCACAATCGGACAAATTCTATGTCATGTGCCCAAAGTGACAGAAACCTTAACTTTTTACCTCTCAAATGAAAAAATATATGTAGAGGAGCAGTAGATCACGTAGTTTGGGCGTTCCCCACTACTCATGTTTGAATCCCTCAGTATGCCCCTCTGCTGCAATAGCATAGGCCACAAGCTATTGACCATGGTGTGTGCGTGGGAGGGTGTGTGAAAAAAAGGAAAAAGAGGAAATTTTAGCAAAGATAAATCTCATATGTTTCATTGTACATATTTGCCAGATTTTTTGTAAGCACAAAGGGGTGCCATGCAAAAAACCAGCTCTTACAATTCACGTTCCACTTGAGAGCAAACTCTGCCATGCAATATCCAGTAATAAATTAAACCTTATACTGTAAAATGGGCCTCCTAAACTTAAAAATCCATGCCTAGACATTCCAAGGTAGACAAGGACATGAATGTTTTTGGTCCTAGGGATGGGTGTAATGCCACACGGGAGGTGAATCCAAAAAGATGTTTCATCCCTATTCCTATCCTCTTGTTGTCCCACATGTGGCTCAAAGTAAAAAGAAACTAGGATGGGTTCAAAGCAGTCAAGTGTGAAAGGACCATGTGCCCCTAATCGTGACAGATGCAAATCTGATGCACACATGTGCCCGATCTATGTATGTAGAAAGGTAAATCTTCCGGAGTGAAGACTGGTCTGATATACTCAATTTGAAACGGGAACTGTGTGATGGTTGAGAAGGCCGTTGGATTTAAAGCTTGGAAGTTGGAAGCCGTCCTTGCAACTTGCAAGCTGCAGCCTTTTGTGGAGCTTGGATTTCTTCCTCACCGTTTGATGAAGCTGGCTATATGGATTAATAAATAAAGTCTCGTTGCAGGCCCAGCTTGATCGCCGCTGATTGCGGGCACAGAAACTCCCTCCAGTCCACCGGTGGCTGCACCATCTTGCATTCAATTCTTTGTTAGCCGGATTGGTGCCTGATTGCGGAAAGTGGGCATTTGGGCGTCCTCCTTTCGTCCTACTTTCTGCACGATATGTATCCGTCTGGTTTACCCCTTGTCCCCACTCTCCCTCCACCACAGAAATTGCGAAGTTTTCATCCACAGTCACGAGTCACGACTCACGGCACATGCAACTGCCGCCCTTTTGATCGTCATTTTTAGTTATCAGCTCCCCAACGTTCTGTCCTTTCTGACAAAGCGGTCACCACGCTCTGGCAAGCTGCCTCTTTCCAAATTGCCACTGGTCAGTATTCAGGAGGCAAACTCAGTATCAGTACGATTATAGACTACTAAATACATGTCATCTGGGTGGAATCGGAGATGAGAATCGAGATCCACAGTAAAACAGTGCCGACACTGACAACTACGTCTTAAAAAAACCTTGCTTTTGTCTATTTCGACCTGAGACTTCACTCCACAGTACAAAGTCTTTTTCACCTGCAGGCTGCAGTGCTCCTTCCCGCCTATTGCAAGGCTGCGACATATCCCAGCATCGACTAGAAAGTTGAAACTACTCAATTTCATACGAATCGGCTTGTGGCTAAAGTTCGCAGTCCGACGCATTGTTAGATTGTACAGTCATCAGGTAGCCGCTTGGTACCGGTACATATTGTTGGACTGGACAGACGATTCGTAGTAGACCAATTGGGCCGAATGCAGCTGACCGGCTGTAAAGTTTTCTCCCGGTTACTTTTCAACAGAATATTGATCGTGATTGGAGTCGGACTAGGTACTTTAAATCTCTTTTCGTTTCGATTGGTTGATGGTTTGAAATGGCTGGGGGTTACTATCCTCAAAAAGGCAGTGGCATGTGCTATAAAATAAATGGATATGAACGTCCTCCATTCATGATCGGAGAGGCAGATTTGCACGAAAGCTTTGTTAATGCGAGCACCTGGTGGAGTCCATACATCGCCACCACCAAGATTTACGTACACTCGGATTCCAGCGGTTTGAGGCTGAGCATGTGATGGTCCTAATAATTATCTGTAAAGTTTTGTTTGAACATCCAAAGGGCTCCACTACATATCAATTTCAATGGTCACTCGTGGAAGTTGTAACGGTTCAAGAATCAAGATGACTACTTTTTCCCCGACTTCCCAACATTAACATGAAATGTACTACCTCAAAATATGGTCGTTGATCTCATCCATGAGTTCCATGCCTAACACTTTTGGGGCAATATGAGTGTTGATAGTGGGTTTTTAGTTGGTTGAGGTAGAAGCTCTCAAATGGTGCACGTTCAATTCCTTGAGTTGCTAGAGCATCACACTTGCTTTCATAGTGTAGAGCAAAGAGAGGGCAGTACTAATCAAATTTCTCCTTCGGTTGATATCTCTTTCTTAAGTCGGAAAAGGCAACCAATGAACATAGAAAGCCTTGAGGGAGAGATTGAACTCTAAAATGCCCACGTTCACATTTTGAATGCCTTACATTGCCAACATATTGAAGAGGCCTACTGTAATGAGATCTTGTATGCATTACTATACCATGGAATAAATCTAGGAAAAGCAAGGAGGTATGCACTCATAAGATATCTTAATTGTTTGGAAAGGGCTCTTCCATGGAGGATAGAGAGAAAGATAAAGAAAGGGCCTTTTCATGCAGGCCCAAGAGAAAGAAAGCAAGGGGTGGGACGGCATTAATAACAAAGACTAACATTTGGAAAGGAACAGATGATGCAAAATTGTGAATTGATCAATTATATTTGCACTAAGAGTTGTTAATGGTAAGAGCATATTTGCAATTACTATCAGACGATTGATTTACATTTACACTAAGAGTTGTTAATACTAAGATACCTAGTTTGGGTAGAGCTTACATGACCCTTCATTATAGATAGACGAGCAATATTTCATTATTATTTGAGAAAATCTTTAAGCAAGGTCCATACTCCTCTAACATAATATGGGCTTGCTACTAGATCTTGAGCAGTGGTTGGTAGTTACAAGTCATATACTAGCACTACTTCGATGACATGGTGCCTGCATACTTCTTGTACCCTTCAAGTATAAAATGATAAAAGGACCCTTCAACTCTAAGTATGTAAAGGCAATGTCCAAAGAAAAATGTTCCACTCAAGTAATATTATATAAATGGATTTAGTTGTGAGAAGTTGTGATGCACAACCAACTCTAATGAAGAGGATTGGAGCAATTCTATTCTGTTCATTATAATAGTTTGTATTTTTGCTTTTCATTAAGTTCTTTAAGTTGATATGGTGTCAATGATGTTGAATATGAAGTAGGAGCTTCCATTTTCTTTTTTGTTTTCTATAACGCTTTTTCATCTAGAGGACATTTGTAAAATTGAAGTTCCACTTAAGACACTTGACATTGTCATCCAATTTACTCTTCTATTCCAAAAGGTGAATAGATCATGTGATTTTTTCAAACAACCACAAATAATGCCTTTGCTCTCTAAAAACTATCACTTTTAGTAATTGAAGGAAACTAGCGAGCTTATAAGTGAAAGTAGATCTAAAAACATGTCAAATTTGATCAGATTATGGCCAAAACTAAAAAAATAGTCATGGAAAGAGTTACAAGAGAGATATTTTTGCAAAACGTGTAGGAAAAAGTCAAAATGGATTTACATGTTTGCATTTAATCTTCTGACTAAGAGTGACTAGCTTATTGTCAAATGTGCTAAAATGGGCATATCCAGCTAATGTATGAATTGTGCTCAAGTGAGATAAGGGTCGAACTTTCCTTTGAAGGTCGTAACCTTTTCCTTAGTACTTGATGGCAATTCAAAGAAGCTACAACTAAACGATTCCATTTTTCTCAGAAGCTCTGGCTGTAGGCCATGGTTCACCAGTTAAAAGAAGCCCCACTCTTCACATACAGTGCACAACCAGTCGACCATGTGACTACGCTCTTCCTTATTGTGGTGGGAGACAAGCGTAGAGAGATCAAAGGCGGGAAGCTCTAATTCAGGGAGGAAAGCATCATGGGGATCCTAAGGGCGAATTGTTTCAGGTTGGACAAATTGGGGGGCAAAGTTCGAGCAGAGTTAGCGAGGGCAGCGATGTCGCTGAGGCTATTGAGGGAGAACAAAGATGCAGAGAGATCAATGTTACGGGTTCAAAAACTTCTCGAGCTTCAATTCATTCGTGATCACAGTCACATCATCCTCCGCAGAAGATCTGACATCCCTACAACTAGTGGTGGGGGAGGCCCAGGGTTTTTGAATAACGGAAGCCTGTGACAACCTAGCAAGCCTAGGCAAGGAGCTCTTATATCGCTTGCACATAATAGAGATTGGGTCTTTGGTGCAATGAAATCTACTTACAGGAAGGAGGAGCAGACCTTCACAAGGCTCCTTATAGACAAGGACCCTGACATCCTCATCTATTACCACTATAGTGTAGATCCAGCTGAGCGCCTCGGCATCTACTTGTATTCTAAGCCTGCCTGCAACCCTATCTGAAAGGTCGTATATATCACAAACAGGCATGGCAACACCATTCACAAGCATGATCGAATGCCTCCCTTCCTCACGATAGTAGACCTCACTGGGCATCTCCACAGTAGGAGAAAGTCTAGTGGGCATAGATGTTGCCACAGATGTTGTCAAGTATGCTCCCATCATGGGTGGCACTGGGGACTTCGCCTAGCTAAGAAGAATAACAACAGCGTGATTTTGACTCAAGAGATGTTCAAGTCTGCAACTGAATTTTACATAGATCTATGGAAGGCCAAGTTGCTTGGGATACATACTAGGATGGTGAGATATGGACCATTCAATGTGAGCGAATTCATGGATGGAGGCCTCCATTTTGAGTGGTGTGCGAGTTGATGATTATCATCTTGCCCTCAACATTGGAAGGTTGAAGGATCTGAGCTTGTGCCATATTCGCAATGCACAATTGCAGTTGATGAACGAATGTCTGCTGTTCAAGGCTAGTCTATATGCATTCAGACAAGTAACACTACAACACAAAGCAAGTATAGACGCGCTTGGTAGACGCGCAAAATAGCGGGCGCGTCTATAGGCGTTTCTTTAGAAGAGGAATTACGGGCACGTCTAAAAGCGCGTCTAACAACTCGTCTACTTGCGCATGTATTAACACGTCTAATTGCACGTCTAAACTGAGAAAATACTGGCGCGTCTATAGGCGCATCTATTTGTGATCTATTTGCACGTGTATTAGCGCGTTTACACTGAGACTCAGACGCGCATTTAGACGCATAGATAGACACAAACCAGAGAATACAGAAAGTGAGATTTTGGTGTACATCATTGCTTTCCAAACATTGCCCATGATTACCAAAGCACATAATTTTTTGCAAGCCCACATATACAAGAATTAAGTGAGATGAGGAGAATGAGACAATATGTAATATATTTTGCCAATATCAATTATGGGGCTACGGTTCAATCTCATCCTCAATGAGATCAACCCTTGCCAAAATATCTACTTCAAAATCCAAACAAGTGTTTAGATCTACAAATACATTCAATCCACTACTACTTGTGCCACTCATGTGCTCATCGAAATCAACATCTCGAATGGTAGGCTCGTCCTCATGGGTAATGGCCTCAATATCTGTATCTCCTATCTCATGATCATCCTCCTCTCTCGTATCACGGTCATCATCACGTCCATGGCCATGATCATCCTCCATACGCTCCATATTAGTAAATGTACTATACATCACTTTGGAACGTGGCATAATAGGTATGACATGCCACCATCTATTATTATCCACCATTGGTTGATAGACAACCTAATTCAAACACAAATACAATCATGTTATTTTTCTTGCATCAAATATTTAAAAGCGAGTATTTTTATATGTGTGCACAGTACCTGTTCACATTGTTGCGGTAGTACTAGTGTGTCCTTCCTACTTTGCCAAAACTTTGTGGAGTCAATAGTTACAAAGCCACTTGCATGGCATTTGATTGTTGCATTAGGGCCTCTTTCCACCACGTCCTTAAACCACTTTACATCCAAAACATACACAAAGAAGCGTCGAAGGTCAAGCATAATAATATCTTGGATTATGCCACAATAATCATCCATGGCTCCATTGGCTCCCTCAAAGCTAGCAATGACGCCGCAGTCTTGTGTGTTTCTCTTATCATCAATCCGTTGTGTTCGAAAATGCTTGCCCTCACACCATATAGCATTGAACATAGTGCACTACACCAAGAAAAAATCAATTAAATAAGCAATCTAAATTATTGAAAGCTCCTAACTTATGCATAAGATTCTATATACCGACCTTGCTCATGCATCCCCTAGCATACTCCCATTCTTCCATTGTGATATGCATCCCCTCGTCCTTCTCTGCTTTCTCCATTTCATCAAGTAGCCAATCCACATGAATATCCTTTGGAAGTGCTCTTAGATACTGAGGGTATGGCACACGAGATCCGTGGTGTGTACGAAAGATGGCCCTTTCTTCTTGTCTTCTTGCCTTTGCATCCTCGTATCTTGTCACCCATCTTTTCATCACATCACTATTAAGCACACAAAAGAGGTTGATACTATTATGCAACTCCGTGTCTATTACTTTGTTGCGTCCTTTCCCTTGAGGCACAATAGAGGTCATCCTTAGGTCTTCATCATCTCTCCATAGTCGTGGGAGAGAGCTATCCACATCAACAAGAAACTCAGAAATATATACAAGTGACTCTTGTACCAACCAACCCTCGGCCATGCTACCTTCGGGTCTTGCATTTTGTCTCACGAAGCCCTTCAAGGTCTTCATGAAGCGCTCGAGGAAGAACAACCATCGTGCATGTATAGTACCGCATATAGCAATCTCATCCACCAAATGCACTATGAGATGTAGTTGGCTTGTGAGAATAGAACGTGGAAATGTCTCCTCCACTAAACAAACCGCCTCCACTGACATAACTCGAGCATTCTCAAGCGTGGTGGGATCTATTTCCTTTGAGCTCACATACCTAGAAATGAAAAAGTATAGCATATTAGCAATATGCATTCAAACTTGCACGGAGCATTGATACGCATCATATTTTGTATCATGTAAAGTACCTCACAAGCTCGCCCATCTTGTAAATACAATCTTTCACGTCCTTCGATGCACTACGTGAAATGCTAGTAGGTAGTATGAACTGAACCCACGAGAAGGTGGTTGATTAGTTGCTTATAATTATGCACATAAAATACTTACTTGGAGCATCTTGTGCCAATCATGAGATTTCAAGCCATATAATTGCTCTACACCTCTTTTCTTGCTCTTTGTAAAGGCTCCCTTCAAACACCTCATGCATCCAGTGGGAGTACGAATTGTAGTAATAGCGCGCTTCACCATCGCCATCTCTAGCTTTGATAACATCCACGGTGCACGAGGTAAAAAAACACGCCCATTTGGTCTCTCTTGAGGCCAAGCTTCACGCATCCTCCCTGTGGTACGTAGATCCTCCCTTATGCCTGCCGAATCTCATGTCCCATTCAAATGCTCCCAAATGGTAGATGCCATATTCTTGAAGATATGCATGGGATCAAGCAGGTGATTGATCTTGAGGTGGGACCAATATGGTAAACGATAAAAGATGGAGTATCTAAACAAAATAAAGTGTTAGCGGGCAATCTTTACTTTCAGCCAATATAGCCAATCTTTACTTCCAGCCAATAGTTACAAACCATTACCGGCTCATGCCAAGTGGTGGAGGAGTCATGGAACTGTCCCAAATTCTCATCCAATCTCCCGCGGTGAGTGATTGTGGGAGGACTTCATTCCAAGGGGCAACATATCTAGGATGATCAGGTGGGAGAAATCGATGGTGATTCTCATAGATGACCTTATTCAATGCATTTGCCCGTGAGGCAACTAGCAAAGGACCACAAACAGGACATGCATGGTAACCCGATGTAGTGAGACTTAAACAATAGATGCAATTAAGAGTGGAAGGTAGGTTTAGGGTGCCACATCCTTTGCCTATTCATAATTAAAAATGCAATGCTTACCTGAACACTCGCCATAGCCTGGGAAGTCATGCATCGTCCACATCAAGACTGCTTTGCAGTTGAAGTCTCGTGACGAGGGAGGCTTGCTCACATCATGCACCTTTATACCTCTCCAAAGTATCTCTAGCTCATCAATCAAAGGCTCCAAATAAACATCAGGGTTTTTGACTTTATGTTTCCCTGGAATTAGAAGGGACAACATAACATGTCCTTTCTTAATAGCCATAGAGGGTGGAAGATTGTAATTCACCAATACCACTGGCCATACACTGTAAGAGGTGCTTTTGAGACCAAATGGGTTCACACCGTCCATACCCAATCCAAGTCTCAAGCTCCTAGGTTCTTCCTTGAAGCTTGGCCATGTGTCTTCAATATGCTTCCACGCAGGAGAGTCCGCGGGAGTTCTCCACTTGCCATCGGTTGAGCGATGGGAGGAATGCCATGACATGAGCTCTGCAATAGATTTGCACTTGAACATATGTTGGATGCGAGGGATTATGGGAAAATGTCGCAATACCTTACGAGGCACATCCAAGGTTTTGAGATCTGCTCTATATCTTGCCTCTCCACAAGTAGGACACTCTCTTGCATCCTTATGTAGTCCACGAAACAAAACGCAATCGTTGACACATGCATGGATGCGCTTGTAATCTAATCCTCCAAGAGAGGTCACATGTTGCCTTGCCATATCTCTTGAGGTCGGTAGTTTATTCTCCCTTGGAAGCATTTTACACAATAGCCTGCACGTGAAGACCATAAATGAGGAAAAGCATTCGAATAATTGACCCACTAGCATAATTCACCATGTTTGCAAAATAGACTTTAAAGCTTACTTGAGTAATGCATTCAAACTTGCATTGCTCCATCCATAGATGGTTTGCAAGTTTAGTAACTCAAGGGAGGCACGTAGAACAGAGAATGTGCACCCCTCAAACAGTGGAGTCGATGCTGTAGTAAAAAGATCATCCTGCTCCATGCTATCATCCCTCCCTTGATGGACATATAAATCCCGCACCATATCATCAAACACCTCCTCCTCCACAGCTTCATGAGGTAATGGCGGAGGGCTACTATCACCATCACTACATGCATCCGTAACGGTCCCTCCTGAATATCCCACCTCATATCGCCGACGCTTCGCCTCCTCACGGCGAGCATAGGGTAACATATGCGGGTGTGGCACTGCATCCTGTATCAAATTAAAACAGGATCACATCCTGTATCAAATTAAAATGGGATCATAACTCAAACATATGAACACCCATAGCTATCTCAATCAACCTTAACTTACAAACCCTTACCCTGTTTATGGTCACATCCCATTCTCCATACTTTGAGATATGATTGAGTGTAATCCTGCGTGCACGATACATGTTTCCTTGACATCGATCACACAGACATTTGATTTTTTGCTCCAACCACATTTCGCGATGGTGGATACGGAGGGATTCATCCTCACTGGAGCTACTTGTTAAAGATGAAGACATCCTACAAACAAACAACCCACCAAATTTGCTCTTCTTCAAATGTTTAATTTAAAACTCTGTGTCGCGTTTAAAGGCGCGTGTATATTCGCGTCTAATAGCGCGTCTAAAGGCGCGTCTAAACGTGTGTCTACACTGTGTATTTAGACGCACCTATAGACACGCTATTAGACGCGAATATAGACGCGGCTTTTAAACCTGCTTTTTAGCGCGCCGCACGCTTTGCTTTTCTTCACATTACTTATACTTCGCGCGGCTTGCTTCCTTCCTTATTAGCAGATCCATAGTTTCGACGCTTAAGAGGAAGGCTCACATACTTACTTCCAAGCTTACACTTAAGAGGAAGACACCCACACTTACTTCTAAGCTTAAAGGAGAGGAGGACGAACAAGAAGGAGAAGCAACTTTGAAAAAGAAAGAAGAACCTTCCATACCTCTATCCAAGTAAGTCTTTTTGCAGTTGATCTTGTTTGGAAGTTTGCTCTCTTTAGATTTGTACTTTCTTGTATCCAAGAAGCGCATGATCTGGGTATCAGTGTCACGTTTGTGTGTCGGGCGCAATGTCCTTTTCTACTTTTGAGAAATCTCGTCTGTCAGAGCGCATCTAAGAGCGCGTGTACAGGCGCGTCTAAACGCGCGTCTAGTTGTTTGCAGACACAGACAGACGCTCTGTTAGATGCTCTTTTAAACGCTCTATTAGACGCTCTGCTAGACGCTCTGTTAGACGCACTGTTAAACGCTCTGTTAGACGCGTCTATAGACGCGCAAAATAAACGCTCTATTAGACACTCTGTTAAACGCTCTATTAAACGCTTTATTAGACGCTCTGTTAGACGCGTCTATAGACGTGCTCCGACAGTCAGCCTCTCTTCCCTTTCCTAATAGATTTCTTTCCTTGTTTCTAGTTCAACATGTGGGGTGGAAGCGCTTCCAGCTCACCTGATCCCCGAGAATCTATTTGGAAGGACTTATATAACCTTTTAGGGCACCCTCCTAGTCTTGCGGAGTTATACGGGTATATGACGGGTACTCTAAACACTCCCCAGAAGTCGGCACTACAGACTCCAAACCACCCCACAGCGCCTGAGATCACCCCAGCGGAGTCAGCACAGCCGTCTTATGCTCCTTCCCCCATGCCGTCTTATGTCCCTTCTGCCATCCCATCTTATGTCCCTTCCCCCATGCCGTCAGGAGGTCCTTCTGTCTCGCAGAGCCGTCGACGTACTCCTGTGCCGTCGAGACTCGGTTCTCCAGCTATGGGTGGTCAGCGTAGTCTCGTGCAGTCTCCAGCTACGAGTGGCCAGCGTACGAGCTCGACACGACAGGGTAGCAGGCGTAGTAGCAGGGAGAGCGGTGGGGGATGCATGGCACAGTGCTTTGGGCCATGTGGCGGTGAGGAGGAGGATGATTTAGATGATTTAGACGTGCCTCCGGGTGATGGTACGATTTATTATGACATCACTCAAACAGGAGGCATCTTGATGGATGCGCGGGGGAAGGACATCATGGCCTTCATGTGCTCTGTAATTGCTAACAATTACAGAGATTGCTTTACCCACTACAAAGACCAGCCAAAGAGGTTGGCTGATGAGACCCTCACCGCTGTTCGCTCTAGGTATCCTAACCCCCCCAATCGCCAGTTCACAGATAAATGGGCCAAGTCAAAGATTGTTACGATACTTGGCAATAAAAGATCTTCGCTTAAGAGGCAGGCACTAGCGGAGCTTGCTAGGCTTGAGGCAGGTCAACCACCAAGGGGCCCGCCCCACACTGCTCACAAGCGTGAGTGGAAGAAGGCAATGAAGTCAGCGAGGGAGGACCCTAATCTGCAGCACGTGGAGGCACGGAGGATCCAGATGGAGGAATATGGAAGCGCACATTTTGGAGCAGGGGGTATTGAATCATGGGAGGCCCAATTTGTAAGTATCGATCTCAAATTATATTGCTTATGTAGTTTATTAGGAGGTTGTTTCTTTGTACTAATCCCCCCGCAAAGTGTGTTGTCATGCAACTTGAGATCGTGGGCAGATACCCTACTCCTGTGGAGATAGCCTACCACCGCCACCATCGTAGAGGAGATACATGGAGGCACTTCTATGATGACGGGTTGATTACTGAGGAGCAGTATACCCGGGCTACTGGAGCGGCCCCCGAGGTATTTGAAAGTAATTAAATAATGCCAAAATTATAAGTAAAGATTTGATTTTTCATACATTGATATATGTTGTCCCTTGTTTACAGGCCCGTGCACACGACGATGAGGAAGAGGAGGAAGGAGGCGCATCAGGGAGCGCAGAAGGGAGCGTGGAAGGGAGCGAGGACCTGGAGAACATAGATTAGTCGTACAAGTAGTGCTAGCTACTCTTTTTTGTACTTAAAGCTACTGGCTTGGCTTTGTGCCTCTTGTATATACACTCCTCTTATTTTTTGTACTTGAAACCACATGACGTGGCTTAGCTTCGTGCTATATGTATATACAAGCACTTTTTGAGCTTTCAATTTTATTGCGTTTTGGAGTTGTAATGTTTTATTTGGAATTGTAATTAAAATGCGGTTGGCTGTAAGAATTGAATTACACAATGTGGATATGGGATTCTTGTAACTATATAGCATACACAACATACACAGCATTCTCTAAAATTAAAAATAAAAAAAAATAAAGCGCGTTTATCAGTGCGTTTAAAAACGCGTCTATATACGCGTCCGTCTGTTCGATATGTGTCTATATTGGCGTCTATAGGCACGTTTATAAGCGCGTCTATTTATGCGTCTAAATGCGCGTCTATACACGCGTGTGTCTGATATATAGACGTGCAATTAGATGCGGGTCTCCAGACGCAAAAATAGACGCGCAAATAGACGCGCCCGTAAGTTTTTTATTTAGTTCAGTAAATGCGTCTGTGCGCGCGTCTATGGGTGCTTTGCCTTGTTGTGTAATAACAAGTTGAGGATAAAATAAGAATGAAGTACAAGAAAGGCCTGAGACAATAAGCATTATCTTTTACTGGGTAGCAACCTCTCACAAGAAACTTTACCTTGGAGATGAGTTGAAGAGAGATTGTGTTTGTTTGGTTGATGCTAACTTGAGAACAGTAGGAGATCTTTGATTTACGTGCCCAGTACTCTACGCTACAAACATGTCCATTGCCTTAACACCATGTTTTACATTGCTTTATTGTAGTATTTAAATTTCATAAACAAAATTAGAATTGCTCATAGTTGAATCTTGTTCCTGCCAGATTTGTCAAACACATGAGTAGACTTGGCTAGAAAGAGTAAGTTTTTTCAATAAGAATTTGGTTTGTGAGCCATATCGAATTGTTATTTTATCATCAAGACAGGATTGATAAAAGCAAGGTTTTACAAGTCCTCTACCAAATTTGAATTTTACCACCCTCATGTGCTTTGCTCATTCTCTATTTGTGTGCGTAGGTTAAAAAGGGAGTCATTAGAAAGATGTGGGCTTTACAGCTAATATTATGCAAAAATACGAGTACGACTATTGACATCTAGGGAATATGCTAGTATCTTATCCATTGGCAAGACTTATTCTCGGTGCTAATATTCTTGGTGTTAATATTCTCGGTACCCAAGGAAGGGCGCGTTCCCTCGGATTATAACTCTTTGGGGAAGAAAGAGCGCCGCCTCCTCGCCCACACACTGTGTGGTTATAATAATTATATATTATCTATTACCATACACATATTTTCAGTTTGCTTTCAAAATTTCTTATTTTCAATCTGAATTCTTACAACATTCCTCTCTTTTGATGCATGTTCTCGATGCGAGGGAGCAAGGAAATCCAAGCTGGAGGCAACATTAAAAGATACCGACACCTTTATTCATATGATTGTAGTCCATGTGACAATATTGTATAGCCTACAATGAGGATCCGTTGTGAGCTCTTGTGAGCATCGCCTTATTCATGTATTTGTTGGGCTTCAACTCCCAAAACACACACACAATATGGCCTGGTCAATAATAAATCACCATCCTTGACATTTGCAGGGAGGATTGGGTCCTAACGGACCCTGTGTCGTGTCTCATGTCCACATTTTTATTCATTCTTTTTTTTCCTTGAAAAATTTGATAAAATCCTAAGATTCAAGTTCAATTTTGAGTTAGTAGTTATGTGCTCGATGAAATGGAAAAGCTACCTACCGTAAAGTAGTTAGATGTTCAAAAAAAGTTGACATAGCAATAATCTTTGACTTCAAGAGTTGACTGATCTTACGTGTTGAGGGAGGACACAAGTGGGGCTAAACACTTCGTTCCTCACGAAGGAGGCGTTTCACCTCAAGGTACACGTACTGGTGGAAACAACATAAGGAGAAGGCCAGCTCTCGAAGTTGAGAGAATCGGAGTATATATAATTCAAAGAGGCAAAGGATGAGGAACTGATCGGTGAAATAACCTGAGAAAGCAAAGGATGATCCGTGAAAGAACTACCCACCAGTCACCACATCCTTCATAATAACTGGTCCATCGGAGCTGGGCAAGAGGCAAGAACGTTGTCGCGGTGGGATCATGCTGCGGGCAGTGGCAAAAACTTGTCACGGTGGGATCATGCTGTAGGCTGTGCGTATCATCTTTTGAATTTTGCATGCAATTTTGAATAGCTTGTCGAACATGGACGGTCGAAGGGAAAGGAACGTCGGACTGCTGGTTGGGGGGCGTGTTGTGAACTGCCAGTGGGTGGCTTGAATGTCTCACGACTTTGAAGTTTGGCGAGCACATGGGAAGACACGGGGGCCCGGGGAAGTTAATGGAGAGCAGGTAGGCTTGGTTATCGGTGAGAGGTGCGTGCAGAGGTCCAATGGTTATTTATAATCACAGCTTTGGGAGCATTCAGTTCTCTCGGTGTAAGCGACAAATGAACAGCAAGCCGCAACAAAACTGAGGTCGTTGAACAAAGTCAAGAAGGCAGTGGCGGCTGCTCAGTGCTATAAGGCCCAAGTTTCAACCCAATGGTTTCAATTCCGAATGGTTATGCCACTCATTCCGATTCGCTAAGGCTAATCGGCGAAAACTCCACGTCGATGTGGCCCGAGCAAGCTGATTCACAACAAGTTTGATTTGCGGTTACTTTTATTACCAGAATTCTTTCGCACCGAATAACGAATTCAAAAGGAAGAGGTTCTTTCGGACCGAATAACGAATTCAAAAGGAATAGGTTGCACTCTGTAATACAATTTACTAATAGACGGCAGTTGTGATGTGAAAAGCAGGGAATGGGGATGCTTTATATAAAGAGCCTCGTTGATTCTAAATGTAAACACGAGGAATGCACTAAAGTTCAAGACACGAGCGAAAGAAAATATGACTGAATTAATCTTTGTCGACATTTACAGCACTTCAACCGGGATTCTATTGTACGAGTTGTAACCTCACTCTTAAATTGAATGAAGCAAATTCAACCAATAGTCGTAGAAGGGCTGCCAAATCGACACTTGGGAAGACCTTCGATAGTCTTGGCCCTCAAACTTTGTCTCGTCTACCGCTTGGAGATTAAACCAATGGGCACTTGGGAAGACCCCCCCCTTCCCAAAGATTTAGTGCCGGATTGATGTATTGCAGTTTGATGCAGGATCAATCCCTTGTCCCGCAGTTGAATCAGATCAAATTGGTTCTGAGAAGGCGCCTTGGATGTGGAGGTTGAGGTCCAACGAGATCTAGAAGCACTGTACGGCAAGCCGGGCTGGCTTCCTAGTATCTAACGATGAGAGGCAAGCTTGCCAAGCATCTCCCAATGAGCCCTCTTTGCCCGCTATGCAAAAAAGCCACGGAATTCATGTGCCATCTGTTGTGGAGTTGCGAGGTGAAGTATGGAGGAAAACCGAATGCTAGAAAATCGGGACTTACTGCAAAGTTTTATCTTGGCATATGATGGAGAACTGCACTGGTAGGTGATACATTCAGCCTCCCATCAACCCTTGGAGCGTGCAAGAGCATATCCTGCTCATGGTCAGGGACTATAGAAATCGAACAAATTTTGTTAAGAATATCTCGAAAGGATATAAGGAGTCTAGTATCTTGACCCAGTTGAAAGAAAACCTTAGGGACCTTAACTGGATCATAAGTGGTAAGGATCATCTTGCTAGCAGATGTCTTCTTGAGGTTTGTGGCCCATCAACAGGATGGTCGTCCGTCGTTTCCTTGTTGCTGCAGCACAGGCGACAGGAAGGATGCCTAGTCTTGTTGCCAACTTTTGTAGAAGGTCTTCCTTGGGCTCACCGCCCTCTTACTACACTCAAACTTTTCATTTTAAAAATAAATGAATAAATAAAGTAAAGCACATGAAAATTTGCAAACAAATTTGGGTACCAAATTTGGCTAGTCCAAACAAAAACAAGTAGAGTGATTAAATATCTATTGGGAAAAAGCTAAGTGTTTATCTCTATTTCTATGTATGTATGTAATGGCAGCTTCCATAGGTAGTCAATGCCTACCTGCAAAACCCAAGGGTCGAGTTTTCCCACCAATTACACATTCTACGGCTTTGAATAAGAACACATTTGCTACATGGCCTGAAACTCTCGTAGCTATTGCACATTTTTGTACATGATCCTCAATACACAATGCTCACCTTTATAAATTAATCTAGCCAATGAAAGCAAGTTAGAGCAAAATTGTGCATTTTTGCAAGGAGTGGCTTGGCCCTCAGTACATTGTACATGCTTCTACTAAATAATATTGCCATTGAAAGCCATGGTTGAGAAGCTTTCTTCCAATGTTTATGAAAAAGAGATTCAAGAAGTCTTAATTCAAGGATTTGAACATAAATCTACTAGATACATTACTAGAATGGGACATAATTGGGAGGTTTTAATGACCTCCATTAGTTTTCTTCTTTGATAGGTTGAAATAAAATCCTTTTGACATTAAATTTAGTGAACTTTGCTACACTATCTAGCAATGTACTTATGGGTAATATTGTGCATTTGAAAAGCATTTTAGTTCTATGACAATGAGTTTTAATCAATACTATTAGTTAACCACACATAAGAAGGCCAATGGTGTAGTTTTACATCGTTTGATGACATATTAGCTTGAGGACTATGCTTTTTTCTAGGGGAGAGTGATGGGATGGGCAGTATGCGTACTTAGCATTATTATTTGTTGTTTTTTACGTAAGCACTCAAAGTAACAAACCGATCGCCAAGACGTCCATTAGGGCTCATGCATCTACACTTGGATAAAATCCTTTGTCGCTTGTTTAGATATAACTAACTATGTCCCTAAGGCCACACACCTTTTTTCAAGGCATCCAAGATGGTATGCTCTACCCACCTCCACCTATAGTAAGCTTTATCCTTTAAGGCACCCATCTTTTAACACTAAGTCATTCTTGATCACTAATTAACCCTTCAAACACATTTGGTGTCCTTGCTCAATGTAAGGGCTTCCAATTAGCTCACATTTGGATGTGCACTAAGGCAACATGTGTTTTTGCATTTAGGATAAACATTACCATATTTCATGAAACAACTAAGGTATTGGCATAAGAATGCACTTGAAGGGAACGAGAACAAAAAAAATGGCCGCTATTATCGAGGCATTCCATGGCTAACATTCAACTTAAATGAGTAACTCGTACTCTTGCCCCTGTAGAGATGGAGCAAAATTTTTCTATGAGGGTGATGACCTTAGCACTTGGGCAATTAGGCAAGGGGGGTGTGTGGCCCCATGTGTGGAGAATCAACAATGAGCATTAAATGAGCAAAGCAATCCCAAGCTTCTAGTTTAACAAAGGGATGGGAAATGATGATCGAGCCAATTATCCATGCCTGGGGAAGGAAAATGCTGATCCAACCAATATTTAATACTGTTTAAACCCCTCATGAGGAGTGGGTATTCCCATTTGCGACGTTGCTTTAGGATTCACCACAACATGAAAGGCTTTAGCAAGGGGCCGATGATTTCTGGAGAAGTGAGATCAGTTCATCGAGGCCATGGGGACCTGCTTTAAGAGGATGTTTCCACTCATCGTCGCTAAGGGTCATAGTTGTTATTATCACTTTAGAGTGAGTTGGAGGAAGTTTGCATGTACAGACGAAGTGAAATTTTGCTACCGAGACGACAACGATGTTCTCCTAGTCACCGAGGAGATTTGGGGGTGGGCTTCTGGTGAGGGGGATATGTGTGGAGAATCACAACGCTGAGGCTACATGAGGAAAGGAATCCAAAGGAGAGGAAGAAGCTACTAGTGAAAGGAAGGGATGGAGATGATGATTTAACCAGTGATCCATGACTAGAGAAGGGAAATGCTGGTCCAACCAAAATCCATGTGAGGGGTAGAAAGAAGAAGTTGCTTTTTGGGCCTCAACTGCCAAACCTTTGAAGTTTTATTTAGGACCCCACTCTTGATCGGCGCGCTGCAAGCAAAAATTCAGGGACCCATGAAGTCCGTTTGTGAGCTGCAGATGCCTCAACTGCCTACATATACACTCTCTTCTCTCCTTTCCTTCTCATCAGCTATTATCCTCATGTTTGCTTGCTTGCCACCTCCTGCCTCCTACCTCCCCTCCTTTTAGTCTTCCTTCATTTTCTCCCTTCAAGGATTTGCCCATCACCTCTCCTGGTATGCTCTCTTCTTCTTCTTCTTCTTCTTCTTCTTCGACGTCTCCTGCCTTGCCCGCCCTTCCCCCCCCCTCCCTCGCTTTTATTGAATCCTTTCCATCTTTGGTCTTGCCCCGTCCAGCCTATATTGTTGGTCCCTCTTTGTTGTTTCGATAGTTTCCAACGCTTCTAGCCCGCGCATTTATCACCTGTGAGGAGAATGCTTTTTGCTGACGCTTTAGAAGTTCGAACCCAGTGCCCATTTGTAGTTTTTTCTATAAGGCGGTAGTCGCCGGTGCGTTAGAAGCTGAAGTCCTTCTCGTGCGCTAGAAGCCCAAGTCCTTCTCCTGGTTGGGAAAGAGTAAGGTAGCTGCGGGACTGTGAATGAAGACTTGGGGGCTGTTTCTGCGGATGGGTGATTACGTTTCCCATTTACTGACTTCGAACGGCGAGTAGGAGGTTAAGACTGGGAAGGTGGTTCGAACCTTCGCAGTTTATGAAAAATCTCAAGTTTCTGTTTTGTTGGTTGCACCTCTGTGACACATCTTAAGCGAGGTGAATTTCCTTGTGAGCTGAACCTTAAATCTTCCGCCTGTTGCAGACATCAATGGCTCGCTACGTGAATGGATTGTTTTCCATCTTTGTCTGCGGCCTCCTGCCGTCCGCAATGGCTGGGTACTATGGTGGCGGAGGAGACTCAGGATGGGGAAATGCACATGCCACCTACTATGGAGGAAGCGATGCCTCTGGCACAAACGGTATGGCTCTCGAAACTGTAGGAACTTTTTATGCTCGCCATGAATGAGCTTCTGCATTTTTTTATTAAGTTCTTCTATAAGATCTGATGGATCGTCCTGATGTTCTGTTCTGAAAACAGATGGAGCCTGTGGATACGGTAATCAAATCTCTGCCTACGGCACTCTCACCACTGCGCTGAGCGCCCCTCTCTTCAACGGTGGAGACACTTGCGGAGCTTGTTTCCAAGTCAAATGTGCAAGCGATGGCTGCCTGCCTGGTCAGCCTTCCATCGTGGTTACCGCTACCAATTTGTGCCCTCAAGGTAGCAATGGCGGATGGTGCGATTTCCCAAACCAGCACTTTGATCTAGCTGAGCCCGCCTTCTCGCAGATTGCCCAGATTCCATATGGCCATGTCCCGATTCTGTTCCGAAGGTAATTACTAAGGCCTCTCTCTTTTGGGCTTGGAGGCACAGGAATTTATGGTCTCTTGTTTTGAAGCAGTTGCCAGGCCCTGAATAAATTTGCCATATTCTGGTCACAGGACTCCATGCCAGAGATCTGGTGGCGTGCAATTTACCGTCAACGGCCATTCCTTCTTCAACCTAGTGCTCATCACCAACGTGGGAGGGGCTGGAGATGTGAGTTCAGTTTCAGTCAAAGGCTCCAACACAGGATGGCGCCAAATGAGCAGAAACTGGGGTCAGAACTGGCAAGACGGCAGCAATCTCTGCGGACAAAGCCTCTCATTCCAAGTAACCACCAGCGATGGCCAGACAGTCACAGCCTACGACGTTGCTCCAGCAGATTGGCAATTTGGCCAAACATTCGTGGGAACGCAATTTTGAAACTTACCATTAGAAGTATAAAATCGTGATACCAAAGGTAGTTCGACGCCGAAAAATCGGCTATTGCTACTCGAATGTTTCTGTAGGAGTATTGAATGCATAACTCCATCGCCGGAGGTCTTCCTTCTGAGCCGGATGAAGTGTTCTGCTTCCAATTCTAGGAGTATTGAGTGTATAGCTCCATCGCCGGAGGATGTCCTTCTGAGCCGGATGAAGTTTTCTGCTTCCAATTGTAGGACTAGTAAATCATCGCCGAAGGTTTTCCTTCTGAGCTGAATGAAGTTTCTTGCTGCCAATTCTTGGCGAGATGCATGCGTCTGAGGTGATATGAGTAAAAGACACCCGCGCTTGGGTACGCCCTATTGTAGTGTTTGTAGATACAGTGATCTTGCAGCGCGCAAGATCTATAGTATCGTAGAGCTTGAATGAACACTGTTGGCAATCTGCTCGGTATGGTCCATTCTGCTCAGTTATATAGTATTAATAACCTTTAACCCAAAAGGGCGAGATCGAGAGCCTTTTTGATGATGTACCTAGTTCTCTCGAAAAGAGAGAGATATTAAAATAAACATTCCGAGGCTACTCTCGAGTAATTTTTAACTGCAGTTGAAAATATTTCTTGGCCAATGTCTTTATTATAGTCTTGTTCATGAATTTGTATATTTTTCATTCAAATACTCACGCTCCCTCGTAAAATAGTAAATCATTATAATTACTTCTTAATTGGCACCAACGATCGAGGATGAATACACATGTAGGAGTGTTTTAAGATTATATTTGACTAGGAAAATGGATAATGAATTCTTCCTTCACGATTAAAAAACAAGTACCTCATTATATTCACATGTAAATTTTTTTAACTTGAAAAAAAGCAATATTGAAATTATATTTAGTGTCCCTAAAAATATATATGTATATGTAGTAAAATTTATTTTAACTTGAGGAAGATTATTAAAGATTTAGGAATAATATTCACTAAATCAATCTTAGGAAGTTAGATGATGTAAGTATTATGTTCACCAAATGCACTATACGAAAAGCGTAGTTATCACTCTCTATATAAGGTTATTGATTACTTACTGAAACATTTTCATTCAATTACATGTAAGAGCTCAAAATGAAAGATGGTTAGAGCCCCCACCAATGCCTAGTAAAGGTATGGCATATCTTAGCTTCGTTGAGCACTCGTCGAGTAATGAAATTTTAGCGTGGTGAGCTAGAGGCTTGGGAGTTAAAGACAAGTCCCCCATGCTTGGCTCCGTCACAATCTTAGTGTATTATCCTCACTCTAAGTTATGTTTGATACTGGAAGTACACACTTGAGTTGTACTTGAATACATAAGGTGGGAGTTAAGAGTTCTTCATGAGATCTTTAGAGCTTTGAGGCCAAACCCATTCCTCACCCTTTTGTTATAAACAAGTTGATGAGATCACACCAAATGTATGATGCTTGAGGCCTAAGTCACTCATTATATGAATGGATTTTTCATACTTTATGCAACATGTATGTTCAATTGCTCCTTGTAAGGTTGGGATGATAGATGATTAGAGCTTCAGGGCTAAACAACTCACGTGAATAAAAAGGTTTGTACGTCAAAGCAATTTAGGTTAGAGAGGTTGTGTAAAAGAGTTTTGTGGGGCTGTCTCATATAGTAGCTTACTTGGGCATATGGCCACTTTATGAAATTCTATGTGCATTGGCAATATTTAAGCATGTGAGTAGGAAGAGCTGAGTATTCTATGTTGCAGGGTTCCGAGGCTTTTTGTCACCTACAGATATATTGGGTTTGTCGTTGTAGTATACGTGTAGCTTAGGACCTCGAGTCGTGTTCCGGTGAGAGACGTAGGCTTAAGTGTGGTGAGTAAACATAATGCAAGCATGTGTAAAAGGCACATAAACCATTGTTGTTGGGGTAATGAAGGCTTTCGCCTTCATTGGGGGTTGTAGGGTTTAGGAGGAGTTTAAGGGTTCAGAAGGAGGTTCCAGGGTTTAGGAAGAGTTCAAGGGTTCAGAAGGAGGATCCAGGGTTTAGAAAGAGTTCAGGGTTAGAAAGAGTTCAAGGGTTTAGAAGGGGGTTCCAAGGTTTAGAAGGAGTCCAGGGTTAGAAGGAGGATTCAAGGTTCAGAGTAGAATACAAGGTGGAGAACTCGTCTCCCTCGTAGATCATGGAGTTTAAGGGTTTAGGAAAGCATAGGAGTGGGAGAGGAAGAAGGTGTAAGAGCATGGGTGAAGTAAGAGAGAGAGGAGGAAGGAGTAGGAGGGAAGAGGAGGAGGGAGAGGGAGGAGAGAGGAGGAGGAGGAGGAGGGAGGAGGAGGAGGAGGAGGAGGAGGGAGGAGGGGGAGGAGGAGGAGGGAGAAGGAGGGAGGAGGAGAGGGAGAGGGTGGGTTGCAGGGTTGGAGGAGAGTGGAGAAGGGTTGCAAGGTTAGGACATGCTTTTGGACGTGCAGTGCAAGGAAGCATGGACACTTGAGACAAATGCTTGGAATACCAATGTAGACTCAACACAATGCCCCAAGAGTGTGGGCTTCATTCCATTATGGGGTATTTATACAAGTTGGAGAGCTTCTCTCTCTGCATGTAACACAAAGTCGTTACACAAAGTTGTTACACAAAGTTGTAACACAAAGTTGTAACACAAAGTTGTGTCACAAAGTTGTATCACAAAGTCGTAACACATTCTCTCTCTTCATGTAGAAGATGTAACACAAAGTTGTTACACAAAGTTGTAACACAAAGTTGTAACACAAAGTTGTGTCACAAAGTTGTATCACAAAGTCGTAACACATTCTCTCTCTTCATGTAGACAAACTCGTAACACAAAGTTGTTACACAAAGTCGTAACATAAAGTTGTGTCTAGAAGTTGTAACACAAAGTTGTATCACAAAGTTGTATCACCTTCTCTTTCTTCATAAGTTCATGTTGGCACAGAGTCAACATACTCCCGGATCCATTTGATTACCCGTCCTCGGGTTATGGCTTATTTTGATTTCAGAGTTGGGATGCCATGTGTGTAATTCAGTGGCTATTTAGCTTGTGGTATGCGAGTCGTTCCTGTTGTAATTCTTTTGCATCACACAATTTGTAGTCAATAGTCAAGAAACTTATCTCTTCTTAAGGAGCGGTAGATGACTATGAATGTCAGAGGAGATCTCGTTGCTGAGGTTGCGGACGCTGCCATCGAATCTTCTGGGAAAGAGGTTTAGCGGGGGTCTCGTTGTGGAGGATTGGTATAAAAGGATGTTGGTCAAGAAGCTTATCTCCACTTAAGGAGGGGTAGATGACTATGAATGTCAGAGGGGATCTCGTTGCTGAGGTTGCGGACACTGCCATCGAATCTTCTTGGGAAGAGGTTTGGCGGGGGTCTCGTTGTTGAGGCTGTCATTTCTTGGTATCTTGCATACATGTTGGATGCGATTGCACCCGTAGCATTGAGCTTGCAAATTTGATATTTTTGCATATAGGAGACGGCTGTGATGTTTGGCGGGGGTCTCGTTGCGGAGGCTGCAGACTCTGTTGCCAATTCATCTTGAGCTTTGGCATAGCTTCGTGTACTGCTTGTGAATTCATTGCATGCTTTGAGAGTATGGAATGAAAGTGTGTGATACTATTTTTTATGCAATCTATGTGCCTATGCAAAATCATGTGAGTGCATGTGATGTGTCTAACTATATGCTTATTTGTGGGATTTGATAGGGAAACTAAGACTCAAACATCCCTAATGTGCAAAAAATGTGCGTATGCAGTGAGTGTGCGTGTAACAATCTAGTGCAAACTATATGTGCAAAAACGTGCATATGCGAGTGAGTGCTTGTGATACAATCTAATCCTAACTAAGGAAGACTTGGTTTCCCAAATCTTCGTTTTTGTCGGGGATGACTCGCGTGTTGATGTAGTAGCGCTTCAGTCTGCTCCCGTTTATTGTTGTGTTGAATTGCACTCCATCTAGTGTTTCAAGGAGCACAGCTCCAATGGGATTCATCTTTCGTACTCGGTAGGGTCCTTAACCTAGATACTTCAGTTTTCCCTTGTGTACTTTGGCATTGTATAACAGGACTAAGTCGCCTTCCTTGATGTTTTTAGCTTTCAGATTCCTGTCAAACCATGCCTTTCTTCGACGTTTTTCTGTTGTCATGGCATGATAAGCGACTAGTCTTGTCTCTGTATGCTTTTCCAACTGACAGAGCCTTTCTTTCAAGGACTCATGATCACCCATGCGTTCTTGTATTGCGATGCGCAGGCTTGGTATTACAAATTCGAGCGGGACCACGGCTTCAAGGCCGTACACCAATTGAAAAGGTGTGTTCCCTGTACTGACCTTGAATGTGGTTCTATATGCCCATAAGGCTGCATGCAGTTTCTCTGCCCAATCAGAACGCTGCGGTTCTACTACCTTGGTGAGGATATTGCATATGATTTTGTTTGTGGATTCTGCTAATCCATTCCCTTGGGGGTAGTAGGGTGTGCTTTTTCTATGAATGACCATGAAGCCAGACAAGAGTTCTTGGATTACCTCATTGACAAAATGTGTGCCTCTATCCGACACAATTTCAATAAGGCATCCGAATCGGGCGATCACATGTTCGTACAAGAATCTTGCTGTGCTTTTGGCATCTGCCTTTCTGACTGCCTTACATTTTGTAAAGTAATCAGTGGCCACAATGATGTAGCGTGCCTGTGTTCCTTTTGCTGCTGGATGTATGGGACCCACATAATCAATCCCCCATTTTTCAAATGGCTATTGTGCAACAACTGTTGTTAGGGGATTGAAGTCTTTGTGTTGTGGTTTAATAGTTCGTTGGCATACATCACAGCCTTTTACATATTCATAGGCATCTGCCCACAGTGTTGGCCACCAGTAGCCTGCGAGGAGAACTTTTCTTGCTGTGGCTTCCCCTTGGAAGTGTCCTCCTGCAATGCCTTCATGGACTTCACTCAGGATTGGCAAGATCTCATGAGGCATTACACATCTTCTTAATATCTGGTCCTTGCCCATCTTGTATAGTTGTCCTGCAATGAGTTGATATGGTGCAGCCTTTAGAATCAATTTTTTGGCATCTACTGCTTTCATGTCAGGGGGTGGTCTTCCTGCCATCAAGTACCCAATGATATCTCCACACCATTCTGGAACAGCATCTATTTGAAATAGTGTGGCATCTGGTAAGTCATCTTCTACGCCAGTGGCTTCTTCTCCTGTCTTGACTCGAGACATGTGATCGGCAATGTAGTGTTGGGCACCTTTGTGGACCATAATTTTGAAGTTGAATTCTTGCAGCAAGAGGAGCCATCTGGTTATTCTTCCGGTGGTACACGGACGGTTCACAAGATATAGCAATGCTTGATGGTCGGTGTAGAAGACAAAATCATTTGCGAGAAGATAGTGCCGAAATTTCTTTACACTGTACACCATTGCTAGGGCTTCTCTTTCTGTGGTTGTATAGTTGATCTCTGCATCATTGAGTTGTCGACTGGCGAAGTAGACGGGGTAGTCTTTCTTATGTTCACCCGGTTGACAAAGCACACTCCCAATTGCATACTTGGATCCATCAGTATGAACATGAAAATCAATATCCCAATTGGGAGATAGAAGGATGGGTGCTGTGATTAGGCGCCACTTTAAAAGCTCAAAGGCTTGGTCGCACTCTTCGGTCCATAAGAACTCCACTAATAATTTGTAAAGTGGTCTCGCTATCATGGCATACCGCAATATAAATCTTCTATAATAGCCGGCATGTCCCATAAAGACCTGTACACCTTTGGAATTTGTAGGAGGAGGCAATTCCATGATGATCTTGATTTTGTCCATGTCAGTTGCAATCCCATGTTGAGAGACGATGTGTCCCAAAACAACTCCGTGGGTGACCATGAACTGACATTTTGTTGGATTTAGGGAGATGCCATACTCCCTGCATTTGATTAGTACTTCTTCCAGACATTTGAAGTGGTCCTGTTTGGTTGAATGGATGCACAAATCATCCAAGAAGACCTGTAAAAACTTATTCAAAAATGACTTGAAAGCTGTGAACATGACTCGCTGGAATGTGGCTGGGGCATTACAAAGGCCGAATGGCATGACTCTATATGAAAAAATACCCCATTCTGTAGCAAATGCTGTTTTTGATTGGTCTTGAGGAGCAATTTGTACTTGGTTATAGCCACTGAAGCCATCCAAGAAGCTATAAATTTCGGATCCTGCCACCTTTTCCAACACTGTTTCTGTTAAGGGTAGGGGGTAGTGATCCCTAATTGTCGCGGCATTCACATTTTTCAAGTTTACGCATATTCTGAGCTTCTTGTTGCGTTTAGGCACAATGACAATGGGTGAAACCCAATCAGTGTGCTCTATCTCGTAGATGAATCCGGCATCTAGGAGTTTTTCCAGCTCATCATAAACCATGGTGCCATATTTAGGATTTGTGCGATAAGGTCCACATACCTTAGGGCGAGCACCTTCCCTTATAGGGATCGTGTGAACTGCCACTTCTGGTGAAATTCCTTTCATCTCTTTGTATGACCATGCTAGGCAGTCACGGTATTCCATTAGGAGGTCTTTGAGTTTGATTTCATCTTCTTGACGGAGCTGTTTCCCAATGAAAACCAACTTTTCTTCCTCCCCTTCAAGGGCGAGGTTTATTGTGCGTGTTTTTGCCGGTCCCTCATAGATTGGAGTTTCTCCAATGCTATCGGTTTCTTGAACTTCAGATTCTCTGATTGGTCTTGGCATTGCTATTGGTGCACTGCCACTTGTATAATTCTTAAAGTATTCCGGCACTGCTCGAAGATCGGCCTCTGATGGGGTTGAACTAGCCTGAGATGTTGCATGAGTATTGGGTGGCATAGTTGCATTTAGTAATTTGTTAGGCTCTTCTTTCCTTTCTTTTTCTGAAGTCTCTTGATCGAGCTTCATCCGCACATGTGGCTTATATTTCCGAAACTTCTTACGTTGGGAACTGTGGGGTAACTTTTCCACTGGCAAGGTGTTTCCAAGTAAGGGTTCATGTGCTGCACATACTCCTTCCAGTCCTTCAGGGGACCATTCAAGAGGTGGTGGTTTTGACTTTGAGGGGACTGCCTTTGCAAGATACAATTCCACAATCCGTGTTTGGACTCGTTCGAATTCATTGAAGTGCTCGGCCTTGGCTTTTCTGCGATTTCCTCCGGCAGCTTTCTTGCGGGATCTTCTACTGTTATGCAATTGTGGAGGTTCAACTTTTGGGAGCTCAACTGCCATTAGGGCATGCAGAATGGCTAGGTCATTATCAAAGATTTGATCTTCAATTTCAGCATTCGCAGCCTCTGTTTCGAGATCCCAAGGAAAATCTGAGTCATCATTGGTATGGGTACCTTCTTCAGGTTCATTTTCCCATTCGAGGTCAGCCATAAAGAAAGGCATCTCTAGATCGATTTGTTCTTCATGTGTCGGTGGAGGATCGACCTGTAGTGCGTTAACATCTATCTGTGAGAAGATGGGGTCTAATGAATGGCAGTTGTCGATGGTTGCCAATGTTTGTATCCAGTTATTGACATTGCTTTGTGAGTCACCTGCTATGGCATGCTGTTGCAAGGGATCTGATTTGCTCGAGATCGTCGTGGAAGATGTGTCATCCAATGCTCTAGGAACAATGGGTTTAATAATTCCTGTCCCCACATTCACCCTGACTGCAGTGTCTCGATTCTGGATTGTCAATCTATCCGTTCCCCAGTCATGGAGGACTGATGCTTCCCGTAACCAAGGACGTCCCAGTAAGATTTGATAGGATTTTTTGGGGAGATCCAAGATTGTGAATTGAAGGGAAAAGCGGACTCCTGCGATCTTTGTGGACACGCCATTCACTAATCCCAAGGGTTTAGCCCGTGCATCATCGGCAAGGCGTATGTTGAAATTAGCCTTTTGCATTGGTGGGAGACCCCATTCTTCGTAAAGCTCCTTTGATAGGACATTGACACCTGCTCCACCATCCACTATGGCTTGGATTTCATTATATGCCTTGTGGATCAAAGGCACAGTGATGTTGCGTATGTCATCTTTCTCACCCATCCGCACAGGGATATCATCAATGTCATTCATAGGTGGAGAGGGATTTGCGAGTTCAATCCATCCTTTGAAACTCTCCCAGAGATTGGGACAATTTCGTAAGAGGATTCCGATGGGAATGGACACAGGGCAACTCAGGATGCTAGAGAGTGCAGCTCCTTCAAGTTGACGTGGCGGTACATTCTGTTGTGGAGTTTGTTGTTGGAACAAAGGCTCGAGTACAGTATCAATACTTTGTGGGGCCAAGTCATAGAGTGGGTCTTGAGCTTGTTTCTGAGCCTCAAAATGAGCTTGTTCATTTTGGACCCATTGCTGAAGTGCCTGAAAACGAGCCTTCTCCACCTCTGCATTCGGGAATGGAGCTTCTTTTATTCGAGGCTCGGAAGTTGATGTAGATGAACTCGGCTGCTCATTGCTTGGCGGAGGTGGAGGCACTTGTGCTTTCTTTCTCAGAAGTCGCTTCGGTTGGATCGGAATGATAGGGTCCTTCGTAGCCGCTGTCTGTTGGCGTGTAATTACATTGATAGGTTGTGACCTTAGACTTGCCGGACCCAGGCTTTGATGGTCCACCCCAATGATGCCGATGGGGATGTCAGGCTTAACCTCTGTTTGTTCTGGGACCTTATTTTTCATGGGACAATCCATACAGGCATGTCCTATGCCACAATCTCTGCAGAGTGGTTGGAAAGTGGCTGGGCTACCGCGATGAGGGCATTCTGCGATTCTATGATTTTCTCCACAACCGTAACACTTGATTGGTGCGCGAAATGTGTTGGGTCGCACTTGATTTGCATAGACTGGTATTAAACCGTCTGCACCTTCGACGTAGTACACTGGGTACTCTGCTTCATACTCAAATAGCGAGTCGACTTCCTCGGCTTGTAATTGATGTATTGGAACTGCCTGAGGAGCTGGATTTGCTGCTCTTGGATACGGTCGTGGATTCGGATTCCTGAGTAGTTGTGGGACTTGTGTCCGAACGGGGACAGGATTTAGTCTCGGAGCTGGGGGCGCTTGTGCAAGTGCCGGTTGCCTGTATACTGGCATGGGTGCCGCTTGGTATTGTGGTGGTCGAGGCGGATTGTTGCGCATGTTGAAGATGCAACTGGTCTCATCATGGCCGCCGACGACACAGATATGGCACCACAACCGTGGCGGTGGATTTGCTTGTGCAGTGATTCTTGCTCTTAGGACTGGGCATTCATTTGCTGTATGATTGGCCAAGCAGTGTGGGCACCAGACATTTTCTCGCCGTGGATATGTTTGAGTTGGCGGCTGAGACAAGTGAAGTTTTTGATCCATGGCCTGCATCATATCTTCTTTCAGCTTCAAGGTCATGGCCTCGAGGCGATCTTCATTGGATGTTTCGACAGTGTCCTTTGATTTACCTTTTTTCGAGCGCTTATCTCGTGTATTTGATCTGGCATCATCACTGCTAGTGTCTGAATCTGTCATGCCATCTTCGATGTCAATGGCTGCCGCATGAGTAGCACTGAATGTTTCATAGCTACTTATCTTTTTCATATCCTTGCGGATTTTCTTTCTTAGACCTGCTATGAACCATGCCGTGAGGTACTTTGCATCTGGGCGTGGGTCACATTTGGCGATCAATCTCTTCATCTTTCCCAGGTATGTGCGTACATCTTCCCTCCAGCCTTGTTCGATCTTGCTGAGTTGGAGAGCGGGATCATCTTGTAGCCTCTCCGTTTGAAAGCGACGTTTGAATTCAGTTTGAAGTAGGTCCCATGTAGCACGTTCTTCCACAAGAAGGTCGAGGTACCATTCTGACGCCTCATCAGTTAAGGCCATTGGAAACCAAGCCACCTTAGTTTCATGGGATTGATCACCACCTGCTCGACATGCGGCATCAAAATGTTGGAGGAAGCGAGCAGGGTCTCCCCTACCATTATATTTGGGAAGTTCCAGTTTTCCCAAGGGGCGTCGGCCGTGATTGTTGTGATTTCGTCGATTGAAGAAGTTGTCAGCCTCGGCATCGAGCTCGATGTCCCCATCATGCTCAGGACGGCGTCCAGCCATGTGGGGGCGTGGAGGAGTTAAAGGAAGTTGTTGAACCTCAGGAGGGGATTCGGGGTAGAGGATTGGCGGGGGCGGTTGTTGCAGTGGAGTAAGTTGGGGATTGGGTGAGCGTTGGAGTCGAAGTCGTTGGCCGGAACGTAACTGCATGCAGATGGTGCGTGATTGGCTAAGGGGATCGCTACCCCAAGGGCGGGCGTGGAGGTGGTGTCGTTAGGAGAGTTAGAGTGATGTTAGTTTGTGTAGGGACCGTCGTGTTAAGAAGGTGCCTAGGATTGTCCTACGTGTGTAGGGAAATGTGCCGGTGCTGACGGATCGTTAATCGGAGGTCGCGGCGTGAAAATACGAGTGAATTAATGCAAAATGAGGCCCACACGGGGGCGCGAACGAACGTGTGCTAGGGATGCCGAAATGGTGTGCAATGGGCTGGAAAAATACCCCGTAACGTGGTGTTTCCGTGTGTGAAATTTGGGTTCAAACGGGGTTCAATTTGGGTCCCAAACGGATGAGTTTCGAGGGGTTAAAGGAGGGCTAATTTTGGCGTTTGGGGGGTCCTAATGCTAGTGTGAATGGACTTTAAGTCCAACCGAGGGGTTGAAACCAAGTGACTCTAGTTAGACTAACGAACTGAGGTCCTCCCAGTTACTATAACTGGGAGGTTGAACTGACTGGAGTTAGTTAGTAATTGTAGTGGAATACGAACCTAACCTAGGTATTCTAACCTAACCAAGTTAGACTAACTAACCTAGGGTTAGCCGACCTAACCTAACCTAACCTAGGTTAACCACTAACCTAATTGCAGTTAACAACTAACCTGAGGTTAGTTTAGGTTAGGGTTTTTTTTTTTTTTTTTTTTTTTTTTGGGGGGTGGGGGCTTTGCCGACGGCGGCGCCCGGGGGGGGGGGGGGGTTTTCGCAAGGGGGGGGGGTGCGCAGGGGAGGAGGAGGGGGTTGCGCAGGGGGGGGGGGGAAAGGGGTGTGCGAGGGGGAGGGGGAGGGCGAGGGAGGGCGCGGGGTGGGGAGGGGCGTGGGGCTGCGGGCGGGGGGCGCGAGGTGGGGAGGGGCGTGGGGCTGCGGGCGGGGGGCGCGGGTCGGCGAGCGGGGTGGGCGGGGGCGCGGGCGGGGTGG
Organism: Dipteris shenzhenensis; assembly: GCF_047967505.1. NCBI lineage: Eukaryota > Viridiplantae > Streptophyta > Polypodiopsida > Gleicheniales > Dipteridaceae > Dipteris > Dipteris shenzhenensis. The sequence goes on from NC_141605.1 coordinate 13,564,606, forward strand.
CGGGCGCAGGGCGGGGTAGGCGGGGGCGCGGGCGGGGTAGGAGGCACAGGGCGCGGGCGGGGTAGGAGGCACAGGGCGGGGTAGGCGGGGGGCTGGTTTGCGGGCGGGGGCGGCGCGGGGTCGCCGCCGCGGGGCGGCGGCCGGGGTAGGCGGGGGCGCGGGCGGGGTGGCGTGGGGTTGCCGCCGCGGGGCGGCGGAGGAGGGGCGCGGGCGGGGAAGGAGGGTGCGGGCGGGGTAGGAGGGCGCGGGCGGGGGCGCCGCCGCAGGGGTGGCGCTGCGCGGGGGCGGCGGCGTCTCTGCGGAGCGCCGCCGCGGGGTAGGAGGGCGGGGGGTGGGGTGGGGAGTGGGTTGGGGATAGTCGAGAGAGAGGGGGCGGGGTCAGGGGGAGGGGGTAAGGGGGAGAGAGGAGAGAGTGAGGGGGGGTGGAGAGAGAACGAGGGGGAGAGAGGAGAGAGTGAGGGGGGTGGAGAGAGAGAAGAGAGAGAGAGAGAGGAAAAAGGGGAGAGAGGAGAGAGAAAGGAGAGAGAAGTGGGGAGGGGGGGAGGGGGAGGTGGTGGAGGGGTAGGGGGGGGAGGTGGTGGAGGAGGGGGGGAGGGGGGAGGTGGTGGAGGAGGTGGTGGAGAGGGGGAGGGGGAGGGGGAGAGGGGGAGGGGGAGGGGGAGAGGGGGAGGTGGAGATGGAGGGGGAGGGGGAGAGGGGGAGGTGAGGGTGGAGGGGGAGGTGAAGATGGAGGGGGAGGGGGAGAGGGGGAGGTGAGGGTGGAGGGGGAGGGGGAGATGGAGGGGGAGGTGGAGAGGGGGAGGGGGAGGTGGAGGGGGAGGTGGAGAGGGGGAGGTGGAGGGGGAGGTGGAGAGGGGGAGGTGAGGGTGGAGGGGGAGGGGGAGAGGGGGAGGTGGTGGTGGAGGGGGAGGTGGAGATGGAGGGGGAGGGGGAGAGGTGGAGATGGAGGGGGAGGGGGAAAGGGGAGGTGGTGGTGGAGAGGGGGAGGGGGAGAGGGGGAGGTGGTGGTGGAGGGGGAGGGATAAAAGAGCAACAACAAAAAACTGAAAGACAGAAATTGAAAAGCAAGGCGAAGTGGTTACCTGACGCTCTCCAAGTCTTTCTCGATAGAACGGGATTGTCGCGGAACAATGGACGGTGGGTGGAAGGCTAGGTCATCGCTGCGAGAAGGGCTCGATGTCACTTACATGGCGAGGAAAGGAGTAAGGGGGCGGTCGATGGAGAGGGAGGAGTGTCTTGCGTGGGGCTCGGAAGGAGGAAGAGAATGGAGGCAAAAAGTGTGAGATGAAGAATGAGGGGGGGTGGAGTAGGTTTTTATAGGTTTGGATTTTAGGTTTAGGGTTTAGGTTTAGGGTTTAACCCTAAACTCTTCCCGAGCCATAACTCTTTATGGGGAGCTCGGTTTGCCTTTCTGTAAAAAGGTAAAATGATCGTAATTGAAAGCTCTACGCAACCGTGTCCACTACCTAGCCTAATTGTACATCATGTGGCTTTTATTTAAGAAATTAAGAAAATCTCTTAAGGTAGTAACCCAAAGTGGATGTGTGGGGTTGATATGTTTGGCTAGATTTGGAAAAATTTTTACTCTCCTTGCCCTTGAGTGGTATGTGCGTGAAAGTTTGAAGTAGTGACTTGTTTTACACCTACCTACGCATGTTTACTCGCTACTTGAGACGCTAGTCTCCCCGGCAACGGTGCCAAATGTTGGCTCTTTCCTACTGCGTTCGTAGGAAGAGCTGAGTATTCTATGTTGCAGGGTTCCGAGGCTTTTTGTCACCTACAGATATATTGGGTTTGTCGTTGTAGTATACGTGTAGCTTAGGACCTCGAGTCGTGTTCCGGTGAGAGACGTAGGCTTAAGTGTGGTGAGTAAACATAATGCAAGCATGTGTAAAAGGCACGTAAACCATTGTTGTTGGGGTAATGAAGGCTTTCGCCTTCATTGGGGGTTGTAGGGTTTAGGAGGAGTTTAAGGGTTCAGAAGGAGGTTCCAGGGTTTAGGAAGAGTTCAAGGGTTCAGAAGGAGGATCCAGGGTTTAGAAAGAGTTCAGGGTTAGAAAGAGTTCAAGGGTTTAGAAGGGGGTTCCAAGGTTTAGAAGGAGTCCAGGGTTAGAAGGAGAATTCAAGGTTCAGAGTAGAATACAAGGTGGAGAACTCGTCTCCCTCGTAGATCATGGAGTTTAAGGGTTTAGGAAAGCATAGGAGTGGGAGGGAAGAAGGTGTAAGAGCATGGGTGAAGTAAGAGAGAGAGGAGGAAGGAGTAGGAGGGAAGAGGAGGAGGGAGAGGGAGGAGAGAGGAGGAGGAGGAGGAGGGAGGAGGAGGAGGAGGAGGAGGAGGGAGGAGGGGGAGGAGGAGGAGGGAGAAGGAGGGAGGAGGAGAGGGAGAGGGTGGGTTGCAGGGTTGGAGGAGAGTGGAGAAGGGTTGCAAGGTTAGGACATGCTTTTGGACGTGCAGTGCAAGGAAGCATGGACACTTGAGACAAATGCTTGGAATACCAATGTAGACTCAACACAATGCCCCAAGAGTGTGGGCTTCATTCCATTATGGGGTATTTATACAAGTTGGAGAGCTTCTCTCTCTGCATGTAACACAAAGTCGTTACACAAAGTTGTTACACAAAGTTGTAACACAAAGTTGTAACACAAAGTTGTGTCACAAAGTTGTATCACAAAGTCGTAACACATTCTCTCTCTTCATGTAGAAGATGTAACACAAAGTTGTTACACAAAGTTGTTACACAAAGTTGTAACACAAAGTTGTAACACAAAGTTGTGTCACAAAGTTGTATCACAAAGTCGTAACACATTCTCTCTCTTCATGTAGACAAACTCGTAACACAAAGTTGTTACACAAAGTCGTAACATAAAGTTGTGTCTAGAAGTTGTAACACAAAGTTGTAACACAAAGTTGTATCACAAAGTTGTATCACCTTCTCTTTCTTCATAAGTTCATGTTGGCACAGAGTCAACATTAGTGCACAAGGATGCTCTTTGAGACTAAGTGTCAAAGACCTAAGCGAAAGTTCCAATTGTGAGGTTGACATTGGGATTTAACTCCATCTACCCCTCCATTTGAGATTGGGATTTATGGGCCATTGCATGATTGGGTGGTGTAGCCATTTTTTTGTGAAGTTCAAGGAAGATGTTGCATATGGACTCATATGGATAACTTGCTTGATTCATACCTCATGCATTTATCAATGAAATTTGACAAACTGAGTGTCTAAACTAATCTATACATTGTGAAATTGAATCTGAGATAAAAAAATTACATAATTGCATCTTGAATGAGCTCATTAAACTATTGCAAATGCTATAATGCCTATGAATCATGAAGCTTGGATTGTATGGGATATCTAATCTTTTTAAAAAACATCAAATAATTATTCTATAAATATATGGAAGTAATTGTTTATTTCAAGGTGCACTACTTGAGCTTCCCACAAACCAAAGGAGGCATCAAATTGAGAACCTTTGCTATGGTTTAAGGGAGTCTCTACTACTGTGCTGCTCTTGTGTGCATACCTTTGAGGGCAAGCTCAACAACTTTTTATTTCAAAAATGTACTTTAGACTTATAGACCTAGTGCATGGTAGTCTTAAAGCTTTGATATCTGGTGAAATTTATAGCTTAATTCACCCATAAATGGACGAACTAGGAAACACTAAATTCATTCATGGGCAATGCTATTTGAATAAGTTCCACATTATTTATCATTTTGCATTGGTTCCTTTTAGAGTCACTACCTTGCAATGAGGCCCATAAGCATGTCAAATGGTTTTTCATTTATCACAGCTTTGAACCCACTAGTGAGCCATTTTGACTTTTTATTTTTTTAGGCATTTTGGGTTTCATTGCACTAATTTAGGGTGCACAAGTTATGGAACTAGATGGTACGATGCAATTTGTCATGGGTTGCAAGAGAACAAGATAGAGGATATAGGATAGGAAAGTTAATATACCTAGTCAAGGTACAAGGAGGAGGTTGAAGGCCATGGAAACTGATGCTACAATTCCCAAATGGCAATGGAAGACACAATTGCAATGAATGCAGAGGGGGAGAAAATGCTACAATACCCAAATGGCAATGGAAGACACAATTGCAATGAATGAAGAGGGAGAGAAAATGCCAGGAAAAATGCTTCCTTGTTGTAGCTAGCCTCAAAGGCAACAGATGCACCCATTTGAGTAGTGCCATCAAAATGAAGAACATGAGTTGTGGTTTTGAGGCAGTGACATCAGATCATTTGGTAGACTAAAAGGCTCGTGTCCATAGAAGCTTTACCATGCAACCCAACAATCTGAAAGGGGTACATAGCTTAAACCAACTAGCTGCAAAGAGGAAGTGAAGAAGTAATCACTGGAGTGACATTATTTTGGCACAATAACACAAGAGTTTCTCCAAACAAGAAGGATGTTTGTAGGCTAAGGAGGGGGCATAAGCAAGACAAAGAACACGTCATGCAGATTTTGACATAGTGTAGGTTAGTAATCCAACTTGCAATGTTGAAATTTTGCTATTCTTTTTCCTCACAAGCTGGTTAATTTTCACTTGCATCTTATGAAAATTTGGGAAGAGGGGGAGAGAGAGAGAGAGAGAGAGAGAGAGAGAGAGAGAGAGAAAGGAAATATTCTTTTCCAAACCCTATGGTTAAAATAACAACCACCATCTAGTTGTGAAGTTCAGGATGATGAAGGAGAGAGAGAGAGAGAGAGAGAGAGAGAGAGAGAGAGAGAGTATTTGAGAGAGAGAGAGAGAGAGAGAGTATTTGAAATAACAACCACCGTGTTGGTTCTAGTTGGGGATCTATGTAACTATGAGGAATCTTAATTGTGTATAGCAATCATTAGCCACTTGAGATTCTATGCTTTAATTATGTATAACAATCATTAGCCACTTGAGATTCTATGCTTTCTTAACTAGGGGCCAATGCATAATTGGGTGTAGCTATTTTCTATAAATTCAGGGGATGATGAAGAGCCAATATTATTTGCTAGTTTCAACAACCATATTGGCTATCAGTTAATGGGGGGAAATTTTGTACTGAATCCATGACACTATAGCTTGTTAGAGAGGCTTTCAAGCAAGAGAGAGGAAGCTGCTTGTCACAAGGAGAACAACTATAGGCAACAGGGGCCAATGGTTACAGCCACTATGTTGGTTGTTTGTTGCTATTATGATGGTTAATTTTCATGTGCATTTTTTTAAATTTGGGAGGTGGGAGTGGTTGATATTCAACCATAGTGCTATTTGTCAACCACCACATTGGTTGCAACTATGATGTGCTAGTTCAGCACAGTGTGAGAGGAAATTGGCTTAATTAGAGGATGTGGACACATAAAAATGATGGTGGAAATCGGCCATCATTTTGACACTACCAATTATACTACCAATTAGTGAGCACATGAATGAATCCTATTTACCGTGCATGATATTAATGACCACATGGTCTAATAAAGAGATTGGACTATAAAAATCCCTAAAAGTTATACAATTATTGAGATTTTTTGATTTAATTAGTTTTCACTTGGCTACCGTGTGCCATGGCATTCAATAGGCTTAACTGAGATGTGGACACCCATACTAGTAATGGTGGAAATTAGCCACCATGTTGGCTCTAACATAACATAATGTAGTTGGGAAAATGATGGAGCAAAGAGCACCATCTAGGTGAAATGATGGTGTGGTTAGGATTAACTGGCGGCCCTCAGAGTTAGATTAGGATTAAGAGAGATGATTTAATTTTGTTGCATTTTAGCCATTGGGCTTCATCCTCCACCTTGATTGACTTCACACTGCTCTATCCTTGTCTCCACAACCCTCGTTGACTTCACACTACTCTACTCTCATCTCCCACCATCGTCTCCTACCCAACCCTCTTGCTGCACCTCCTACTCCACCCTCATCTTCACCCTTAGAGTCCTCTTGCTTTAGATTATTCCATTCTTATTCCTAGCTAGGGAAATTCTCTCCCACAACCGCAGAGTGAGTGATATGTTGCAAGACATCCAATTCATTTCCACGTGAGGTCAAAGTTTGTGTCCCACAACAATCCAGTTCATCTATGGATACTATGTGGACTAGATGCATAAGTGGATCAGGCCATATAAATAATATTTTTGTAGTTTTTGCAATGCCAATGTATGGATCAATCTCCATGAAGGATGAGTTGAGTGGCTCACCGATTGAGTAGTGCATTTTTGTAAATTTGAATAACTTAAGCGCTTGCTCACTTTCTTGTATCAATAGAACACCTTTTCATAATATAAGCTTATCAATACTTGCAAACTTGTTATGAATCTTGGTCTTGTGAATACTACATTCTTGTATCAACAGAACACCTTTTTGCAATGTAAGCTTGTTACTATATACATACTTATTATGAAATTTGGTGTTATGAATACTTACTGGTCTTATTTACAAAATCTTGATTTCCCTTAATTCCTATTTTGGATTGGACTTAAGGGCTTCAATAATGTTTTGCATGGATCTGGTTCGTGGGCATCATGTGATGTCAGTACTATGTTTCGCATAGGGCTAAAGTTAATATGGCCCTTGAGGCATCCACTTTAGGGGCAAGGGCCGTATCGACTTTGGTCCTTGCCTCTAAAGGGGACCCCTCATAGCCAAAGTCAATAGTTTAATTTATGTTGTTAGTGTGCCATCGGTAGGTTTAAAACCAGCCAAGTGGTTGGAACTTGTTATAGTTTAATTAATAGTTAGAACTTATACTTTAATTAACAGTTAAATTTTAATGTTTTAAAAAATCCCAGTGGCTGGAACAATGTTTAAAATGACCAGTTCCGTGGTCCATCACTGCATGGTTGAACTACCTTGGTGGTTGGAACTTGTTATAGTTTAAATAATAGTTATTGAAAGGTAATGTTTAAAGCCAGCCCAATGATTGGAACAATGCATTTAGAATTAATGTTTATGTTAATCCTAAAACCCCCGCATTAGTGGTAGCTATGCTTAATTAAGTAAATCATAATGGTTTATGTGGTCACATAGTAGAGTGTCGAATCTTAGTTAAAAAATGTGTTTCAAATTATTGTTTAAGACCAACCCGGTGGTTGGAACAAGGTGTTTAAAATCAATGTTAAGTTAATCCTAAAACCACTGCGCTAGTTATAGTTATGCTAAACATAAACTTATTATGGTCAAATAGTACTCATAGAGATATTGTGGTCAAATAGTACTGAAAGAGTGCTAAATATTGGTCAAACAATGCAAGAAAAGTTCACAAAAGTGCCTAAAAGTGGTCAAGAAGATCTTAACGATATGAATTTCCTCCATAAAACCTACCCTAGGGAAATTGTTAAACATAGTAGCCTTCAAAATAGGGGAAAACCTAAGAGAAAAGAGAGAGATTGAGTAGCTATGAGTGCTAAATACTGAGCATGCATTAGGTGCAAGTGTATGGCTCAAATTGTGTTTGTTGCAAGGGTGGTATCAATTTAAGAATGTAACAATGATTCAAAATATATCCATCATGACAACCATCAGGTTGACATGCACCACCAGGAGTAAGTAGAGTGAGCAGTTGATTATCAATCACACCGAGACTTAATTTGGCATTGTGAAATAATCCACTTGGCTATAGCATGTGTTGGGCGCATGATTGATTGATTGATTGATTAAAGGAACTCACGATTGCTTGAACATGCGATCGGGTTAGCATGCAACTTATTCAAAGGCCACTTTAATTGTTTTAAGGCCATTGATGATTTTTTGGATAGGACATATACTTAGAGGCAAGCTTAATAAAGGAGAACCCTCATCTTCATGCATTTAAAGATAGCAATGTTATTTCTTGATTGCTCATCAGATCCCTTCTTTGCTCCCCTATTTGCCATCCATAACTCTATCTTTCCACTAATGCTCCATCGTTGTTTCCTACTTCTCATCAGCTCCCTAGTCACCCATACAGACTTCTATTTCTCCATTGCTCTCCTATTTTCCATGTCTCCTCTTGCATCGACACCTACCATTACCAACATTCCTTATACCAACATCATCCCTATTCTATCTTCTTCTTCCATCAAGGTGGTTGCGTTGCATTGATCCTATATTATAATTCAATGTGTGGTGTTCCAGCTTCATGTTAAATAATGGTTCTTGATTGGTCTCAAGATCAAGGAGTTGAAACAAATGAATGGAAATGGCTTGCATTTAGTTCTGTTCTATATACCCGATTCAGACGACTCGATGGAGGAATTTTAAATTTTTTGTAAGATTTTACTTGTTTTTCACCTTATGCTCACTAGTGTCCCTGTTTTATTTAGATCAAACATGCTTCAAAGGCTTGCATGGTAGGGCAATACTTATTCCCTTCGAAGTGAAGCTCCACTGTATATGTTTGGGTTTATGTCCGACCTCCTTCAAATGCTTTCTGTCCTCCTTTTGAAATAGAGGTTTCCTTTTTCATGTATGACCTCCTTGGGGATGCATCGAGGAATGCAAACTGCCAAAATTTTGTATATAGTGCTCAAGGTTGCACCTCAGTCCATACAAACAGCTAGTCGTACATAGTACACAAGGCTACCAAAATTTTGTAATATTTTATAAATTTTGTAACAATGCAAATGCTTTTCTTTTTTCTCATGTTCACTCAACACGTGCCAAATGGTGAATCTACTTACACTATTGTAATAAAAATTTATACTAGACTGGGCACAAGGCTATCAAAATTTTGTAACATTTACAAATTTTGTAATAATACAAATATGTTTCCCTTTTCTCACATTCCCTTAACATGTGCCAATTGGTGAACCTTCTTAGTTGTTGTAATAAAAATTTAATAGCCTAAGGCTGCTAATATTTACAAATTTTATAACAATGCAGACATGTTTCTCTTTTCTCATATTCTCTCAACAATTGCCAAAATTAATCGTGAATCTGCTTAGACCGTTATAATTAATTTTTTATGGTAGATTGTGATTTTGTAGTAGAGTATGCCATTGTTGGGGTGATTAGGGGTTTTTAATACACCCTTGAATGCATGTGATAGTCAAGTTTTTGATATATATATATATATATATATATATATAGAGAGAGAGAGAGAGAGGTAATATTTTTTGACAAGCCAAAACCACCGTGCTGGTATACAAGCCATCATGATGGTTGAAGCCACTGTCTTGGTCAAAGCCACGATGGTGGTTAAGGCCACTATGCTGATTAAAGCCACCACGCTACTCAAAGCAAGTCTATTAGTAAAAGCCAATGTGCTAGTCAAAGCTAGCATGTTAGTTGAAGCCATTGTGCTGCTAGTTGCAATCTTAGTCTACATAGGTTTTCAATTGTTTTAGGTTTTATGAATATGCTTTATAATTTGTTGGTTGAGTAGACAGAGCTACATTTAAGGTTGTGAACCCTAACATAAGGATTGCGAAAAGGAGCTTTGAGCATTGCAAACCTTTGTATGTAAGGACACTAAAATATAGGAATGTGTGTTGTTACAAAAGAGACATATACTTTGACTTAGCCTAGCAAGGTTTGAATGACCTGAGATGTGGTTGTACTAGTGTGTTGCTTCATGAAGATAGATGCCCATGTCTCTCAAGTGAATGTCCAATATGTTGGCCACTTGGATCCTTGTCATGTGTTGCAAGGGCATGCAAGTTTCAAACACTACATTCTATGTGGGAGCCACTGGTTTGTCCAAAGGAGATTCTAAGTGGCACCATGTTGAATGCATTGATGGGGCAAATGCCGACCGTGGGGTAAAGGGTGGTGTGAAGGAGAAGAAATTTTTCTACCCAAATGAATTGAAGAAAGACAACCCTGTGGAAATAAAATGGAGGAAATTTAAAATGTAAGTTGAAGAATTAGACAAGAAGAGATGGCTATTATCATATAAGACCACTCCACCTCTGGAGC